>NC_056747.1:1021671342-1021776342 GCF_019279795.1 Protopterus annectens
TTTCCTGTTCTCCGTCTGTCCCGATATGTGCATTCAAATCACCCATTATCAACACAAATTCATGTTGTCCTGCTTTATCTAGTAGACCCTGCAACTGCTGTCTGAATGCACTCTTTTCCTATCACAACCCTGCTGTGGGGCATAGGTTGAGATTATGAATACTGCCCAATCATTACACTGGAGTCTGACTGCCATGAGTCTAGTCATTAATTCTGATGATATCCCTTACTGCCTTCTGAAGCCTCTCTCTCTATCACAATTCCTACACCATTTCTAGCCTACCCTCCACCTGAGTAGTAGACTCTGGATTCCAAGCCAAGTGGCTTTGCTGCACTGCCCTTCCATCTCATCTCTTGGATACATAGAATCTCCAGCCTCCTCTGTATCATCATGTCATCCACTTCCAAGCTGTGTCCTGTCAGTGAACCTACATTAAACATAGCAATTCTCAGTTCATGTTTGGCAGGTTGGTTGGTTTTGCGTCCAGCTTTTGCTCAACAGAGCTATCCCAGGTAACCCACGCTGGGGAGCTAGACACCAGCCAGTAGCGTATTGACCCAGGGCTGCTGGGCTTTATGGCGGGCACATACACCCCTCCCATCGTTAGCAAGGGTCCCTGGCATGGGTCAGAGTAGGCTGGGTCCTCAACCCACTTATCACGGTAACTACCCATGCCCATATTTGGCGACATTTGTCAACAATACAGAATCACCAAAAGCCATATTTTACACCGTTGAGTGGCTAGCCCTGCCACGACGCGCAGTCTGTGATCTGTGTTCTCCTATCTTGAGGATACTGCGCACCACAGTAGATGTCCAAAGCGGTTGGTCTGTACAACTCTTCCCCCTATAGGGCAGCACGTACAGTCTGTGCTGTTGCCCACAGCTCCATCCATTGGTGAGTTTGAGATGGAAACTCTCAGCATGTTTTTAGGACATGGGAGAAACCACAAAGACACAGGGAGAACATGCAAACACCAAACAGGCACTGGTCAGAGGTCAGGATGAAACTTTGTACCTTGTGCATGGGAGGCGAAGACCTTAACCACTAAGCCATCTGGTTGTACCGCTGTAAAATGTCTTAACAGAACAGCATAAACCTCTACACCTCAAACATTCAATTTGTTACTCTGCCCCCTTCCAAAAAATAAAATACATATACAGAACAACAAGGCATGGACTACAAAGTGTTGAGGAAAGACTTGTTGTTTCACACTGGTGCAAACCTCTTACTTCTCAAAAATGCCTTCAACATTCCAGCCAGCAAAGTATCTTCTGGGAAAGCACCTACAGTATAGAAAAAAAGGACACTGGTAAGTAGCTCGTACAATGCAAAAATAAAAACAAATACATCTTACAGACTGGCATATGTACACACACACACACTATACTTTATGGAATAAACTAAATTTCCTAGCTGGAGAGAGTTCATGGCACTGCATTACTTGGACAAAATCTGGAAAAGTCCAAGTCAAGTAGAAATATTCTCAGAGCTACTACCTAACCATGACAGGGCTAAAGAAAAACAGAGTGATTTCAGTGTCAAGGGTTTATGTAAACTGTTAAACAATAGATGCACATTGGATTTCAAAAGGGACTGGGAGAGCTGCTCGAAAGGATGTTAGTCCGTACTAGCACGGTAATATATACCCAACCTAAGAGATTAGCAAAGAGCAACTACATTAACAGTTCCCTTAGCAGGCACTTATGCCCATCTAGAGGATATGACAAGCAAGCACAGCACTGAAAATCACCAATAAGCTTTAGCCACTTAAAGAAAGAATACTTACTAATATCCATTCCAATGCTATGTAAAATCATCAGGAGAGTGATGAACAGGGAAAACAGCAGCACTAATACTTCCCTCATGGATTAAGCAAAAAACACAAAACAAATGAAGGGAATTATCAGTACCTACTGTCTAGCCAAAAAGCAAAACAAATGTTATCTACTAAGCAGAGCAATATTTTAATAATTTGCCAGAAACAGAATAGTAGTAAATGGAAAAGCATCTCTGAGCAATACAGTGGCAACTGTTATGAACACTAGACCAGTTTATGATTTCAACTTAAACCAGACACTACAGTGGTGATGTTACTGCTCATTAACTAAATCACTCCACATTTTACAAAAACATAGTAGTATGGTTAAATTCAGCAGTAGTATTTACCATGTATTCATTTGTTTAATTACAATTTAACAGCTATTTGGTTACTTCACCATTTGCAAAACTGTCATCCACACCCCCCTTACTCCTCCCAGAAAAGAGCTAGTCATGGATTAATGGGGACACTAGATTACCTTACCAAAGGCATTACAGATACTTCTTTTTCCATACAATTTCAAACAGGGATCCATTTACACCGGAAAGCATCAAGTACTTATGTATAATTTGTACTCAACATGTGCAGACACATATGGTCCACTGTTCTTAACTCTACACAGTTGTAATGAAAAAAGAAATATACTCCTCCTAATATACAAGAAGGTGATCAAAGCAGTAGAAAATGCAGTAAATAAAGGGAAAGGAGCTGTGACTCCTAACTGAGAAAATGGCAACACACTGTACATCATTTAAGACCTCTTCTTCAGAGAAAGATATGAAAGTGACAGCATCTTTGGGATGGTAAAAGTGTATGTCGTACTTTTATATGGAGCAAAATAACCAGGTTTTAAGTGGAAGACAATGAATGCAGACAAACCAAACAGCAGACTGATAATCAAACAAGCCTCAAGACTACTTTTGAGAGAGAAGTATTGGGCCTAGGGTTGGGAGACAGAATCTCTGGAAATTGGTGGACATTCAAAAGCAAACCGCAAACCTCAAAATCAGTTTCACTACAGAGCTGAGCCAGTTAAAAGTGACGATCCTAAACCTCAAGACAGCACATTCTTTTACAAATTAATAACTCTTCAGGAAAGTTCTAGCAAACACTGAGACGACCACTGCTATCAAAGAAGCAACGATCATATACAAAAAGCAAGCGTATATTGAAGGGGAAAAAAAATTAAAAACCTTAGTGTACAAGCAGCAAAACTACAGGAAAAAAAATTACACAGTGCATCTGTAAAATAGGACTCATCTGAAAAGAAAATGGCCAGAATATAATTCCAAGTCAAGAAGAAATGGTATAAACTAAATAAGAGACAGTGGCTTCACCACTGATGGAAACAGAGTCAAGTCAGACAAAAAAATGGTAGTAAAAACAATTTAAATGGAGTGAAGACTGGGGTCAGAAAGTAAAGGAAGACAGACTCACTAAAATACTTCTGTCCAGTGCTCACAAAAGCAGTTTGAAATTCCAGTTAATATTAGTCCTCAGGATGTGGGAGACAAATTCCAATCCATTTAAAGAATAAAGAATCCTGAAACAACTTTAAAAAGGCAGACCTCACCATTACGAAGACATAAGACAAATGCAGATCAAAAAACAGCAACAAAGATGGTACATGGTCTACACAATAACTTATGTACAGCCCTGAACTGGGTGTGTGTGTGTGTGGGGGGGGGGGGACACGGAACGTACCTAACTCCGTGTTTGTGAAGGTGGGGAAAATGAAAAAAATTTCAAGTAGTAAATTTAGGCAGATCAGGTGGGTCAACTAGTCTTATTTGCCATCATATGTTCCGCACAGACACTCCACGGTAAATCATATTGCCTTCCAGGTGATACCAACATTGCTACACTTTTTTTTTTTTATATATATATATATATATATATATATACTTACAACCCTATTTATATACATATATATATATATATATATATATATATATATATATATATATATTGGAAATGTAAAAGTAAAGCACTTCACACGATATACAGTAAACTGTCAGTTAACTGGAACTCAAGCAACTAGCGAAAAAACAGTACAATTTTCATGGGCTGCACTTTCTGCCCCCCCCCCCCAAAAAACATACCTTTTTTAGAGTTTTAAAAGGGAAGATACAAATAAATTTCCTCTCTCCCCAACCTGAGAACAAGCCAAACCAAAGAAATAGTGTAGGGTACAGTATTATGCCCGTTTTTAATAGTAACTCTCAAGCAACCAGAAACTATAGTTATCTGGCATCTACCAATCCCCATGGGTGCCAGTTAACTGAGGAGTTTTACTGCATACATCTTCTGTCCCTGGGTGAACACTTTTCCGTAAGCAGTGGCCTTTATACTTTCTGTCACTTGCTCTAACAATGCTGCAGACAAGGATAAGTGTGGGTGTGTCCCATACATACATGCATATATAAGCCTTATTCTGCTAAATGTCCCAAAGCAATTTTTTTCTGAACATTTCTAAATCAATACATCTACCCAAGTACAACTAAAATCATTTGCATACAGGAGACGCACACTCATGTACACACCCACTGGCCTATACATAACCTTATGACTATCTTGCAATAGCAAAGCATTCACCACTCCCATACCCAGAGAGCTGACAGAGCTACAGTTGTCAGAGAATTCATAAGAAGAAAAAATGTGCTTGCTGTTAATAAACAGCAGTAATCACACTGTTTGAGGGAAAAAAAATCAGTTAACTGTCACATATAAATCCAAACCAAGGCAGAAACAGCTGAATTGAAACACCAAAGAAATAGCGTATACTGCTTTATTATCCGCTTTCGTCTACAGACTTCATCAGATGAAGTCTGTAGACGAAAGCGGATAATAAAGCAGTATACGCTATTTCTTTGGTGTTTCAATTCAGCTGTTTCTGCCTTGGTTTGGATTTATTAGTTTTGTTTTTGGATTTTTAACTGTCACATATGTAGCACCACTGTTTGGGAGGTCTGCTTTGTGCGTCAACCCCCCCCCCCCCCCCAAGTAATCTCACACCACACCACTAATGCACTGTAATGTTTTGTTGATTACCTGTAGACCACCTGGTAAAGTCTATGAAGGAGTTAGAGTGAAGTAAACAAAGCACAGAGTCATTCTGATGGGGATACTAACTCAAAAAGCATACACCCACCCCGTATCTGACAATTTACAGAATCGCCAAATCAGCTACTAAACTATAGCATACCTTTTGAGATGTGGGAGGAAACCAGAACACCTGGCAAAATCCCATGAAAACACAGGAAAGATGTACAGACACTTCAGAGAAGGCACCATAGACAAGAACCAAGCGATGTGAAGCAGCAATGCTAACCACTGTACCACTGAGCCATCTCCTGTAGCACATTCCAGGTCAAGACAGCATGCATTAAGTAGAACATAATATTCTACGCAAAGCACATTTTAAATTACAACACACAAAGTTACTGTAAAACAACATGCACTCCCAGTGCAATTCAGTGTTCCAAGAAAACTAGGCTTATAAATGCCCTAGGGCAGATAGCCTAGTATGAACCTATGAACACAAGTTTGCTGGTCAGCTGGTACGTTAGTGAGGGCAAACAATTTGTATGAGACTAAGTTTCAATATCTTTCTGTGCACAAAGCATTTTGCAACTCTACAACTGTATTATGGCACTAGGGTTACAATGCTTACTGCCATACTCCACTACCAGCTACATCATCTTTAAAAAATACATACATACATACATAGCACAGATTACATCACACTTGCAAACAGCACTGAATTTCCAAATTGGCACAGGTTGTTGATTTTTTTTAATCAAAAGTCTGTAGTGCTCTGGAGAATGGGGGGTACACTTTCTACAGCTAAACCTGGAGCAAAACCAACGATACAGTTACTAATCAAAGCTTACAGTTATCGGACCATGCATTACTGATATCTGAAGCGCCCTCTGCTGCTTATTTTGATGTCATCTGCAAAGAATGCTGGGATCTGTAGTGTCTTGAGGGCTTTTAGCTTTCTACTAACTACTGCTGCATGAAGAGCTAACTAAAATGTTCACTCTTAGCATATACAGTGGCACTAAAAAAGGTAACTCTGGCCTGTAAGTCTTTAATGTTTTACTGTTCCCATACATAGAAATGGAAGCATGCATGACAAGTCCATTTTGTTAATTCAGTAGAGAGCCCCATCCACAGTTCTGGTTCACAGTTCCATGCTTGCAAGACTGTAGCAATACCACACACACAAATTTGATGCTTTCCTGAAAAATCACCTGAAATACTCAAAATGATCCTATACACAACTAAGCAGATATTTTCTCTTTAACCTACAGGCTGTGATGGGTACAAGAAGACAACAAAGATCAAAATGAGAATCTTTCATGCAGCCATAATCATCCCCAAAAGTCAATGCAGGCATGTGTGCAGAAGGACTCAAAAACTGACCTACTTACTAGTCTATGCAATCCACACACCTTCCCAAGCTTATGGACCTCCCAAACTTATGGACCACCCAGCGATCTTGAGATCAAGGTCCTAGAATAAAACAGAAATAATACTTCTGTCACTTTCCTATAAATTAGCCCTTTAAAGTGCACTTTCTGCCTCATTAAACCCAAAGACGCAAACATGAACTAGAAACTTCAAAAATGACTGATACATGTCTGATAGTAGTATAAAATGCTTTTCAGTTTGAAATGCATGCTTTGGACATACTGCACTGACAAAAGCACCACACCCCATATCAATTCACAGTTACAACATACAAGCTATTATTGGGAAGACAGTCATCTCTTTTGTAGTTCCCTCCACCTGGGATTCACTTTCCAAAACACTACGATAGCTCTGTAATCCTGCTCGCTTCAGCAACAAGGTAAATCCAAACACACTAGATATGCAATGTATTTACTGAACAGTTTCCCACTGGGTCAAACTCTCTCTCTGACTATGCATTTTTACAGCATGCTGTCAATCACAACCAGTAATGTAATCCCAATTGTTTATTTCTGTTGGAACTAGGTTAAAAAATACAGTGGGGTTGTCATGGCAGACACTCATATAAAGATTGCAACAGCTTTTATTCATCAAAATAACATCAAAAAAGCACCTGAAACAAACAGAGGTCTCCACAAATAGCACAACACAGCACAAAAAGTGTACAAGCTGAGAGTCAAGGCATATGAAAATCTACACAGTTAACACTAAACGAGTCTGGTACTCAAAATATTACCCAACAATCACTTATTTAAAAAATGTGAGGCTACAGAGGTTATAGCACACACATTTAAGGTGGCAGAAGTGTATGAGAACCACACAACAGCGAGATTCAGAAACAATGCCAAACTCTGCTTCCATACTATAATATAACCCTCATCCAAAACATAGGTGTATCTAAAGCACTGTGGGGCATACTAAAAATTACTTATCTGGAAACACAAACCAACAGTTATTCCAGAAAAAAAAAAAAAAAAATTGGTAAACACGTCCACACGAAAAAACAGAAAACAGTATCAGTATACAGTCTGGAGAAGGTAAGAAAACGACAGTAACCAAGAACTTCATTGCAAAAGTGAAATGGCTATAGAGCTGCATCTAGACTGGGACACAATAGTGCACACGGAACACAATTTAATAACCTTTATAAAATAATGTATTATATACAAAATGAATGGCAACTCTAGTAACAGCTGTTAAGTTACTTCTCACACAAAATAAAAATGAAGGTGCATTAAAATAAAGGAAGTGATGGGGTGGTTCTCATCTTTGTCAAAACACTGCTCTAAAACAAATAACTGGAGAACATTAAACAGGAGATAGAGATGTGGTGGTTCTCACGTCAGAAAAAGGTCTATAACAACTGGAATAAATCCATTTGAATACATTAGGCGGGCAGGTATTTTAGACTGTAAGATGATTCGAAACACCTTTCGGTAAGCACAAACAAAAGAATAAAAGTGGAGGGAATTAAATTAAACTAGGATTTGCAGTTTAAAAGTGTGTAATAAAAGATCAGAGTAATTGGGTCAAATGCAAGTTTTCATCAAGAGGCAAACTCTGTACTATCTGGAAAGATTTAATCCAAAAAATGTATCCTCTAACATTTTAGTACTCCAGATGGACAGGTGATGTGGAACGTGATGTGGAACGTTCATCTTTTGAGCACAAACACTATGTGCTTCCTTCTTGACATACACACACTTACCTAGTGCAGAAGAAACAGCAACTTAACATACTGCTACCTATACCACTAAGGGAATCATTCTTTAAAAAAAGCCTTAAGACACTGTGCCTTTAATTCACCTATTTCTCAACACCTTGCAAAGATTCCCAATATCACCATCTCTGTAATTAATGTGATCTTGTAAATCACCAAACCCCCATGAATGCCCCCCCCCCCCCCAAAAAAAAAAAACTTAAATGCATTATGTGGGTCTTGGACTGTCAAGTACTAAAACAACATGTCAACAATGCCCTGCCAAAAAAATAAATAAAAAAATCACCACAACACTTGCCTTGCATTTTCCCCCAAATGAAATTACCAGTATTTCTCATCGGGAAAAGTCAGGTAATCCACCCACGGGATATTCTGCAACAAACTGTACCCCTTGCTTTCCTTCCTAATCAACATTCTAAAAATACCAAAAACAGTCATAAAAACACTGCCCAGAAACGTTACCAGTAGGTGAGATACTTGAACCCCACCGCACTTTTATGCTTCTAAATTATGCACATAAAAGCAATTACAAAAGCTTGCACTTTTTATCAACAAAAGGATGCGTATTTACTGTGCTTAAATAAACTACACCCACAATAAATAAATAAATAAACAAAACTTCATCAAGATTCTTTCCTCTCCTCACTAATAAACTACAGGTCTGCTACCCTACAAAACCACCCAAACAATAGCACTCAAACAAAATGCCAGTTTTAACAGACTTAAGATTACCATCCCCTGTCTCAGCGAGGCCCCATTAGTCTCTTCAATGCAGATTTTCAATCTCCAGTTTCTTGCAGCTCCTCACTCACCTCGCATCGGTTGCTGCTGCTCTTGTCTCCGGCTCTCCCTAAGCGGAACAACATGGGCGCTAAGAACGTTCCAACTCCCTACTCCCTTTAAGTCAAAATCGGACACAGTCCAACAAGTTTACATATATGAGTTCACTGCGTTTTAACTTTAATCCTAAACAAATATCTTTGTTTTCCCTTTTCTCCCCGTCCTACGACCCTTCCCGGTTGTGGCTAGATTCCCATGGCTGAAAGTACCCCCACTGACGTTACGACTGACATCATGGGGCAGGGAAAGGGAGGAGTTGAGGAGGACCCAGCTATCGCCCATCTAGCGGGAAAGGAAGTGGACGGCCATTTGCTGCACGATAACTTCACGCGCAGTCGGCCATTTGCCGCACGATATATTTATTAGTAGCAAGTGAGGAGGTTTTATGTTTGCATTTTTAATAAACGCTCTATGCTTATATTTTAATAATGATGAGGTATACTGCTGTATTTTAATGGTCGGTGAATAGTTATATTTTAATGCGTAATTATGTTTTTTTAAAGGTTAAAAGTGTTGATTTAAATGTAAAACTTGTTTACTACATATGTGGCATGGCTATAAAAGTGCTTACATTAAGAGAGTAAACCATTCTCATCATGATGTAATTTTGTGTATTTTTTATTTTGATTAATTTTTCTAATTTGAAATTATGTGGAAACTACTGATAAGTTTGCAAATATTAGTTATGTGAAAATGTGTGTGGGCAGCATTGATGTAAAGCATGTAGGAATAACTGGTTTAAATTTAAAGCAGTTTAGATACATAGATTGGCAATAAAATGGTTAAACCGCAGGTACTAATTTTATGTGCTAACTTAGTCTGTTTATAACTGCAGTTTCAGGTACGAGAAACCTGTATCCATTCATTCATAGCCCCTTTTCCCATTGTTTGCACACAGGGTCAGAGTGTTGCTTCAACAGAGACAGTCCAACAGTGACAGACCTCTAGAGCCAAGGTTTACACTGCTGGGTGGGTAGCCCTCTCCTATACCCCCTACTGGCATGCGCATACACGCCTGTAGTCAGTTTTAGAATGTCCAAGCCACTTACTGCATGTTTTTGGAATCGGGGAGGAAACCCACTAGAGCCCAGGGAGGACATGCAGATTTCACACAGAAGGCACCCCAGCTGAGAAATGAACTGGGAACTTCTTGTTCTGAGACACTACTGTGATCTGTTGAAGATGCAATGTGCATTTTGTATAAAGAAAAGTTACCAGTGCTTTTATTTAATATGTATGACTGAATGCACAAAAGTATATGTGTATTTTTTCTGATATCTTTTAAAATGTTGTGAGAAAGTATAATCATTAAGTAGGAATCTTAAGTATGTAAAGCTGTCAAAATATCATTTTTTTATTTATTGGGAGGGGGTACTTGTTAGTGTAGTGATTCAAATGATGTCATTGTTTTTTCTCTGTATAATGTTTGTTATTGAATAATGTATTTTCCATTTGGTTGGATTCTCATACTTATTTATTTGGCGGGGGGACTGTTAGTAATCTGCAGTGGTGAATGTAAAACTACCAAACATTTATATGTTTTTTTTTTATTTATTGGGAGGGGGTATTTGTTAGTGTAGTGATTCAAATGATGTCATTGTTTTTTCTCTATATAATGTTTGTTATTGAATAATGTATTTTCCATTTGGTTGGATTCTCATACTTATTTATTTGGTGGGGGGGACTGTTAGTAATCTGCAATGGTAAATGTAAAACTACCAAACATTTATATGTTTTATCTTATTTTATTTTTTTCTTTGTGGAGAGTGAAAAGGAAAGTTGCTTACCATAACAATAGATCTTTGCTGTCTTGTTTTTGCCAGGTTCAACCTTTGGGTTTTCAGATATGTCTGGATCTGACCTTGGTACTTTTTCAGAAGCTTGGATTCAGGGCTCTGACTCCTGTCTTACCCATAATTCCTCAGATTGAGTTTTCCTGCTTCTTGACATAAGATTTTATCCCATAAAAATATACAGGCCTACTTAACATAGTGGGCAGTAATGAAGGAAACATGAAAAACAGCAAGAAACAATCTGTCCAAAGACAAGGCCCTTAGTCAGGTGCAACTGTTTGACTAGAGTCTAAAAATGGCAATTTCATCTGGCAGATGGACGGAGGGATGTTGAACTGGACTAAAAGATAACATGGCTATAGCAGTATGGTATTTTTATTCTCTATGCTTCATCCAATTCAACCTTTGGGATATAATCTAGAGATACTAAGACACTTGGGTGGAATCAAGGAAAGGATATTCCTGACAATGATGGAACCAAAGAATCTGTGTATGAGATCTGGATTATATATCCAGGTTGTAGTGCGACACAAAAGTATGGATGGACAGTAAACCAAGTGGCTACAGCACAAATCTCATCTGGAGCCTTACCTATAAAGACAGTTGAAGTATCTACCGCCATAGTAGAATGGGCATTTGGTTTGCCATGCAAAGTCAATTCCAATTTTTCATACATAAATATACAGTGGGGAAAACCATTTGGGTAGAGTTACATTAGATAGTCCTTGACCAAGTTTAACTTTAAAAAGAGCAATGAATAGCTGATCAGATTTCTGAATAACCCTTGCCATGTATAAATAAAACCTGAGTTGACAAATGTATATGCCCCCTTTGTCAGAAAATTTTGGGTAAAACACTGATAGGTTGATAGTCTAATTAAGATTTGCTTCAGAGGCCACCTTTGAGAGAAAGTGAGGATTTGTTGTCAAAGATATTCCATCCTGATGAAACAAAAAAACAGATACGGGGGCCTGAATGATAAAGTCTGCAACTCAGAGATCCTCCTTGCATGCTTAACAGCCTCCAGAAAGAGAGTTTTCCAAGAAAGCAAGTTTAAATCTGCTATTGAGGCAGGCTGAAATAGCTTGAAGCATGGTAGTAATACCCCTAGGGAACTGGATCCTTGATTTGCGATCTTAACATGGAGGTTTCCTTCATGTTTTCAGTAGTTTTCAATATCTTTTAAAGAAGCAATCGAAGTCTGATTTTGCCCTGTGTGAAAATTGGAAATGGTTAATTATATCTCGATGGTTCGGAAGCTGGATTCTTTGTGAAAAAACTCTGCAAGGAAATCCAGAATGGATGGGAGAGGGGATTTGAAAGAGTCTAGTCTTCTGGAGGAAGCCCATATGGTGAACTTTCTCCATTTGCTATTCATTTTCTATAAAAATGATAAAATATGAATCACTGGTGTAGAAAGCGTGGCTTCTCTAGCCACCATTAAAACTGAAAAAAACAGTTAATTTTAGGGTTTTCAGGTCTCAGTGAGGCTGACTGGATGGGTGATTAAGAAGATCTGGGTAGTGTAGTGGTGCAGCGGTTAGCATTGTCACCTCACAGCAAAAGGTTCTCCAGTTTGATTCTGTGCTGGGGTGCCTTCTGTGTGGAGGCTGCATGCCCTTCCTGCATTTGTGCGGGTTTTCTCCGGGTGCTCCGGTTTCCTCCCACATTCTAAAGACATGCATCTGGAGCATTTCTCCCCGGGCCTTCACAGGAAATGGGCTCTGTTCCACTTGGGCCTTCCTAGTAAACAAATGTTAAATAAATCTGGATGAGGATCCAATACCCAAGGTAGATGTACTACATGAGGTTAGGAGAAGGGAAAATAAAATTGCCAGGGCCAAAAGGAGGCGATGAGGTTAACTCTGGCCTTGCACCTTTTGGCTTTCTGAAGAAATTCTGTTAAGAGAAGAAAGGCATAAAGGAGACCAGGAGGCCAGTTGTAGAGCATCCCTCTGTGCTTGACCCTGTGGAGGGATCAGGGCAAAGTTTCTGCTGTACTTGTTTAGGTACAAAGCAAAACATTGCAGCAAGGTTGACTCCAGTGATTGAACATTTGTGTTGTCGCTGTCTGATTTAGGGCCTACTCTTGGCATAAAACTCTGCAGTGAAAATGTTATGGGAACACATCGGCCATTGCTAAACTTTCATGGCTTCGTGGCAAAGTGGATATGATCAGGTCCTTCCCTACTTGTTGATATACCAGACTACTACCGTGTTGTCCATGTGGAGATCACGCTGTAAGGGAGGGAGTCTTGAAACTCCTGCAGCGTTAGAAGGATTGCCTTCATCTCCAAGACATTGGCGTCTATCACCAAGAACCTTAAACTGTCTTCCATTCAAAATGCCCCTCACCCCAGAAGGGAAGTGCCTAGGGTTCCTGTGGCTATTGGGGTGGGGAGGAGAATGATCAATACTTTGATACTATGGCAGAGGTCAACTACCAACTGATGTGTTTTCTACATGTTGGTGTGAGGTGTATCCATGTATGCAGGGGGTAAGACAGCAAGGACAACTGAACAGAAAGAGTCCACTGTGGAACTCTCCTGTAGTATTTTGCCTGATGAACCAGAGTGGCCGAGCACCCGTTAAACCCAAAAGTCTGAGAATTTGTCTTGCTGGGGGGGGGCAAGGGTGCAGAAGAACCTCTGAAGCTACCTGATGCAGGGAAGTTGGACTACCTGAGAATTTGTATTCAGGTGATATCTGATAAACTGTATTTGCTGTGTTGGTGTTAGCTGACTCTTTGCAGGATAGACTGTAAGTCCCAAATGTGTGGCAAGATGGAGCAAGAAGTCTACTAGATCCCTGGTCAGTGTGGGTAGGTGCCAGTCATCTAAATATGTGGACACCTGGAACCCCTGTAGTCTGAAATACACTTGTGATGGCTGTGCTTTGGCCCAGCAATCAAGGAGCCTCCATCCTCACCACTAACACCAGACAGGGCGTCTCATATAAGAGGAAAGGATAACAAATGCACACAGTAAAGTACAATTTCCTTTAAGTGCACACAGATCACAGTCAGTCTGGGGCTGGTCGCTCCCTTGCTCCCCAGGTCCCCAATAAGACTCCCCACTGGCACAGCTATGGGGTCCAGATCTCAGCCTAGCTGGCAAACTAACCTCCAGTACCCTCACTGTCCAACCAGTGCTTCGTGTCCCTGCCCAAGTAGCTGTCACACACACACACTTTGAGATAAGTATTTATACAACTTCACAGACACTCCTGGGAAAGGCTGACACAGATTCTCCAGCTGTGCCCCTTTTATCCAGACTATATGGTAGTAATCACTGCCACCACCAGCTAATATTTATCAGCTACCCCAAGGCCCTTAAAAGGGTGTCCAATTATTACTGTGCAATATTATTATCCAATAGTAGTGTAACGTAAGCAATCTTAAGGCTTTGGAAGGGCTTATTACAAGATCACTTATAAGCATGCAATGTACTCTAGAGCTTGATTATCTCTACATAAACCAGCCACAGTTAAAAGGTTTTTAAAATGTTTAATAATAAATACTAAAAACTCAAGACAATACTATTACTCCACAGTGCTATTCAAGAGTTCAGAGATCACACAGAAACCTAAAACAATACAGTAGGAAACTTCTGATATAACAGAAAAACACTTAGTCTAATCTTTATAGTCCTAGCTATTTCTACAAGAAAACATACTTCTAAAACAACTTACTTAAGAGCATAGGCAGTGCTGAGCTGGATAGTCAAAATGCTTCATAATTTCTGGTTCTCACTGTTTAAATTGAAACTGCAGTTCTGATAAAACATTACATTATTTGTTTACACTTTCCTGGTTCCCAGGCCACAGAAACTACATTTATATTCTTTTACACTTTGAGCAATAAAGGACATTCCGTATGTAAATTCTGATCATTAACTTTAGCCTTAAAACAATAGGTAGGATGCTTACTCCAGACTCATCGACTCCAAATTCTAACTTCAAAGGAATAGACGCAATGTAATTTTAATTTTAAAGGACCAATAAGAATTGTTTGACTTAGTTTTCCAACAGCAGATGACAATGTTGCCACATTGTTGAAATAGCATTTCTTTACATTTAAGACACAAGCCTGTATTTTACATTTATATTTACAAATGCCAGAATTATGTATCAAATTCTGTTTGACTAGGCTGGCAGCCTTCACCCTCTCTACCCAATCTTCACATCTCTTCCCCCCCTGGAGAACTCAAGCTAGTTTTTCAAGTGACCCTTGAGAAACGCCGCTTGAGAGGGTTAGGTCTATCTGAGTATACCTTATCCCATTCCCTGTCTTGAGAGCCCATCTGCATTGGCATTGCTACTCCGACTGCTGTGCTGCACTGACATATCATATGCTTGCAACCCCAGGCTCCATCTTAGTAACTTGGCATTTTGCTGGCTGACTCTGTTTATCCATGTTAGAGGGTTGTGATCTGTCATTACAGTGAATTTCCTTCCATACAGATAAGGATGAAGTTTCTGCAGTGCTCACACTATGACTAGACATTCCTTTTCTACAGCTGCATAGCATTCCTCCCTAGGTTGGAGCCTATGACTGAGATAAACCACTGGGTACTCTTCCCCCTCTGAAGAAATCTGGCTAAGTACAGCCCCCACACCATGGTTCGAAGCATCCACTTGCACAACAAATTCTTTGCTGTAATCTGGACTGGCTAACACAGGGGGGTCCTCCCAAAGATTACTTAAGCTTCTGGAATGCCTGCTCACATGCTGGGGTCCACACTACCTTATCTGGCCTGTTCATCCTTGTCAGGTCTGTGAGGGGAGCAGCTATGGCAGAACTGGGGACAAACTTTCTGTAGTAGCCTGCTGTCCCTAAAAATGCCCTCACCTGCTTTTTGGTAACAGGTGCAGGCCATGCTTGAATGGCTTCCACTTTGGCAGGTTCTTGCCTTATCTTACCACTCCCCACTCTATGTCCTTGGTAGGAGACCTCCGCCATACCCACCTGACATTTGCTTGGCTTAATGGTCAGCCCTGCCCTCTGTAGTCAGCCCAGCACCTCCCTGACATGCTGAAGGTGCTCTGGCCAGGAATGGCTGTAGATGGCAATGTCATCTAGGTAAGCAAGGGCAAACCCTCCTGCTCCTGCTAGGATATTATCTACCAGCCTCTGGAAAGTCGCTGGGGCATTCTTCATCCCAAAGGGCATCTTTGTGAACTCATACAAGCCAAAAGGAGTCACAAAGGCTGACTTCTCTGTAGCACTGGGAGTCAAGGGCACCTGCCAGTAACCCTTGGTAAGATCAATGGTTGTAAGATACTTAGCCCCACCCAGCTGTTCTAGGGCCTCATCTGTCCTAGGCATGGGCTAAGCATCCAACTCTGTGTGACTAATTTCCTGAAATCCACACAGAACCTGGTGCTGCCATCCTTCTTTGGCACCAGCACCACTGGGGAGGCTCAGGGACTGTTGGACTCTTGAATCACCCCTAGTTCCAACATCTCCTGTACCTCCTCCCTCCCTTAGAGTCTGTCTGACTCTCTCAGGCATCCTATAAGGGGCCTGCCTAATAGACCTTTGGGGTCCTGTATCCACCTGGTGCACCCTGGTTTCCCAGTGAACATGTCCCCAAATTCCTGCAACACTGCTCGGATTTCTCGAACCTGGGTAGGAGATAGCTGCTGGGACATTGCTACCCCTTCCACTGAGGTGTCAGCCCGAGCCTCACTGAGGAGGTCAGTCCCAAGATCTCTCTCAGACTCCTGCAGTCCACTGCAAATGCTCAGCACACGGGACTCTCTATCATGGTAAGGTTTCATCATGTTAACATGGTACAATTTGTGCCCTGGCCATCTGCCTAGCAGTTCCACGATGTAGTTAACATCACTTACCTTTCTTACCGCCTTGTAGGGATCCTCCCAAGCTGCTTGCAGTTTGTTGTGTCTGACAGGAATGAGAACCATTACCTGCTGCCCCACAGCATACTCTAGCTCGAGCATTGCTGTCATACCACACCTTTTTCTGTTTTTGGGCTTCTGCCAGGATCTCCTGGGCCAAGCCAATGAGTTCCCTGATCCTTGCCCTGAGGTTTAGGACATATGCCAAAACAGACTCCTTGTGAGTGTCGCACTCACCTTCCCACTCATCTCAAATTAAATTTAGAGGTCCCCTCACCCTATGCCCATACAGCAACTCAAAGGGTGAAAAACTAGTGGATTCCTGAGGAACCTCTCTGTAAGCAAACAGATGGGGCAAATATTTGTACCACTCTCTCTTAAACTGATCTGCAAATGCCCGTAGCATGGACTTGATTGTAGAGTTTAACCTCTCAACAAGACCATTAGTCTGGGGATGGTAGGGGGTGGTCTTCATGTGCTTCACCCCACAGGACTTCCACAGACAAGCCAGCAGGTCTGACATGAAATCGGCACCTCTGTCAGGCAGTATTTCTTTTGGGAAACCTACCCTGCTGAAAATCTCTTAACAAAGCATTTGCCACCTTCTCTGCCTTGATGGAGGACAAAGCCACTGCCTCAGGGTATCGTGTAGCATAATCCACTACCACTAGGATATACTTTTTCCCTGTGGAACCTGGAGTTCTCAGAGGACCCACAATATCCATAGCTACCCTCTGAAATGGTTCCTCAATCACAGGCAAAGGCATCAAAGGAGCTCTCACCTTGTCTCCTGCCTTGCCTACCTTTTGGCACTGCTTACAGGTCTTGCAGTAGCCTGTTACATCTCTGGAAATTCCAGACCAATAGAAGTTTTGCATAATACGCCTCTTTGTACGTTTTATGCCCATATGACCTGCAAAGGGAATATCATGGGCTATGGCTAGAAGTGCCAGATGGTAGGCTCTAAGCACTACCAACTGCTATACCTTCTAGCCCTCCCTCAGGGGTCCACTGTCTGTATAGTAACCCTTTATCCCAGTATCCAGATTCCTCCTTTCCTTGAGAATCAGGTGCCTCCTTAGCTGCCTGCCTCAGGCCTTGCGATGTAGGATCTGAGAGCTGAGCCTGTCTCAACTCTCTCCTTATAACCCTTCCCAGCTCCCCTACCACAGGAAGTCTGGCATCCTCTGACAGTGGTGCCTCACTGTCAACCTGGGTACTACCACTCACCTCTACCTTTGCAGTTACCCTGTCCAAGGGAACATCAGTACTCGCAAGCAGCTGTGGCTCACCTTCAGTCTCACTGCTACAGCGTAGCTCACTCCTTGAAGTAACCACCTCACCAGTCCTGGCTGCAACTATGCAGTCTGTTTGGGTCTCCCCCAGGCTACCAGACCCACATGCTTGTCTTCTAGCCTCACTGCATGTAACTGCATAAGTACATAGTACTGCCTCATCCAAATCCTTCCCTCTCAGGACATCTGCAGGATGGTAGTTTAGTACCCCTGTTGTCTCAAGGCAACCCACTATTGGCATTTTGTCTTTCCCACTTACTGGCTCCCTCACCTTTGGTTCCCCACCTTGCCTCTGTGGACACCTGTGTGCCACATGGAGTTGCATTCAAAACATTTAACCCTAGCTCCTGGACGTGTACTTGGATTAGTGGCTTCCCCTGCTACTGGCAGATTCTGTTGTGGCAGTCTGTGCTGCCCACCATGGGTTTCTTTAGACCCATGAGCAATACTGGGGGTCCCCTTCCTGTGCAGGGCTGCCCTGCTTGCTAGGTATAGGTCTCCCTTCTTCCCCAACTCATCTGAAGTAGCACATTGTCTATCAGCTAACTAGATCCTCATGTCCTCAGGCAAAGTGCTAAGCACTTGTTCCCTCACCAAAAGGTCTGCCAGCCTTTCAAAATTGGTGACCTGACATCCAGTCACCCAGCTATGAAAATAAGTGCTCAGTTCAGCAACATATTCACACACACTTTCATCTGCATTACGTCTGTGCTCACAAAACATTTTCCTATACATTTCAGGTGTTAGCTTAAAACATTCTAAAATACATTTTTTTTACAGCAGTATAATCAAAACATGCAATGTCAGACATTTTACCCAATGCATTTACAGCTTTCCCATAGAGTAATGGGGTCAGGAACTGTACTCACAGCCTTTGGTCAACACTATACTGTTTGCATACCCTCTCAAACATATGAATGAAACTATCAAAATTATCCCCCTCTTTAAATTGCGGAAGAAATTTACTGACCTGTTGTGCTTCTGGGGTCTAGTTACTCCCTTTCCCATAACCTCCATGACGCAGGCGAAGAGTCAGCTTTTCCCTCTCAGGCCTCCTCTAACGCTGTTTATCCTCGGCCTCTATCTCCAAACGCCTGGCCTCCAACTCAAGTCTCTTTAGCTCCAGCTGGATTTTTAAGTCCACTGCAGAAAGGTTTAGCTGTCCATTCTCCGAGGATACTGTATCTCCACTGCCAGTCTGCTTGTCCTCCTGGATGCTGTTTTCTGATGCAGCTGTAACCAAGGCTGCAATCAGGTCTGCCTTAGTCAGGTTTCCATGCATGAGTCCCCTAGCCTGGCACATCTCCACCAGCTGGCTCCTTGTCAGCTTTCCATACTCCTCTGCTGACATGCTGCCTGCTCACCCTGACTAACTAAGCTAACAAAATAAATAAAACAATTGTGATCTGAACACTGAGTATTCACTACTTGAGTACAAAACACCTTCAGAGATCATTGTACATAAGCTACAGGATTCACTCTACCCACACCTCTTCAAGCCAATTAGTATTTGCCAACTAATTAATATGTGATGTGGATATCCACTGCCACCACAAATGTGAAGTGGATCCCACTACTGCAAACCTCATGTGATGGCCATGCCCTGGCCCAGTAATCAGGGAGTCTCGGTCCTCACCAATAACAACAGAGAGGCATCTCATATAAGAGAAAAGAATAACAAATACACACAGTAAAGTACAATTTCCCTTAAGTGCACACAGAGATCACAGTCAGTCTGGAGCTGGTCACTCCCTAGGTCCCCAATAAGACTCTCCACTGGCACAGCTGTAGGGTCCAGATCTCAGCCTAGCTGGCAAGCTAACCTCCAGTACCCTCTCTGTCCAACCAGTGCTTCGTGTCCCTGCCCAAGTAGCTGACAGACACACACACACACACACACACTTTGAGATAAGTATTTATACAACTTCACAGACACTCCTGGGAAAGGCTGACACAGATTCTCCAGCTGTGCCCCTTTTAACCAGACGATACTGTAGTAATCACTGCCACCACCAGCTAATAATTATCAGCTACCCCAAGGCCCTTAAAAGGGTGTCCAATTATTACTGTGCAATATTATTATTATCCAATAGTAGTGTAACTTAAGCAAACTTAAGGCTTTGGATGGGCTTATTACAAGATCACTTATAAGCATGCAATATACTGTAGAGCTTAATTATCTCTACGTAAACAGCCACAGTTAAAAGGTTTTTAAAATATTTAATAATAAATACTAAAAACACAAGACAATACTACTACTCCGCAGTGCTATTCAAGAGTTCAGAGATCACACATAAACTTAAAACAATACAGTAGGAAAGTTCTGATATAACAGAAAAACACTTAGTCTAATCTTTATAGTTCTAGCTATTTCTACAAGAAAACATACTTCTAAAATAACTTACTTAAGAGCATAGGCAGTGCTGAGCTGGATAGTCAAGATCAAAATGCTTCATAATTTCTGGTTCTCACTGTTTAAATTGAAACTGCAGTTCTGATAAAACATTACATCATTTGTTTACACTTTCCTGGTTCCCAGGCCACAGAAACTACATTTACATTCTTATACACTTAGAGCAATAAACAACATTCCACATGTAAATTCTGGTCATTAACTTTAGCCTTAAAACAATAGGCAGGATGCTTACTCCAGACTCATCGACTCCAAATTCTAACTTCAAAGGAATAGACACAAAGTAAATTTAATTTCAAAGGACCAATAAGAAATTCTTGACTTAGTTTTCCTTACAGCAGATGGCAATGTTGCAACATTGTTGAAACAGCATTTTTTTTTACATTTAAGACACAAGTCTGTATTTTACATTTATATTTACAAATGCCAAAATTATGCATCAAATTCTATTTGAATAGGCTGGCAGCCTTCACCATATCTACCCAATCTTCACAACACTGCTACCACTGCCATAGATTGGGTGAACACCTAGGGGGTGTAGTGAGACCAAATGTGCCCCAAACTGGAAATGATTGGCTCCCTGTCAAAAATGGAGAAATCCTCTGGACTCCATTGCTATCTTGATATGATAGTACACATCCTGGAGATCTGTGAAGCACATCCAGTTATATTTTTTCAGCTGATGTAGAATGGACTGTACTGTGACCATCCAGAATTTTGTCTGTTTCACAAATTGCTTGAGATGGCTTAGGTCCAAGATTTGACTTGGGTCTCCTGTTTTCTTTAGATCTGAAAAGAACCTGGAATAGACTCCATATACTGATGGGTCTGGGGGGATCTGCTGGATGCCTTTTTTTAGAACCCTTCTTTTTTTCTGCTGCCAATGCCATCTGACATGGTTCTACATTGGAAATTATTTTCTTTTTCTGTAGAGGGAAAGAAAAGGGAATAATGCAGCCTCTGGTGATTAACCTGTGCACCCATTACCCTTGTGTGATAGCCTGGCAGGCTAGAGGGTACAGGGATACGTGTCCCAAATGCCTCCAGAGTGTGGCAGTTGAGAAGCTGTTCAAGAGCGAGGGTAGTGTTTCTTAGTGAAAGAATCACAAAACAATTGATTCTGTGGTCCGCTTTTAACTGTGGGGTGATGTCCCTTAAAATTACTCCCCCTTCTGCCTTGGGGTGGTCTGTGTTTGGGAGCATCTTGGCTAAATGCTTTGGATTTTAGAAATCACAGCTTTTCTCCTATTTTTGGTTCATAGAAAAAGTCCTTTGTGGGGTGAAAAAGTGGGTTCCAACTGCAAACAGGGTCTTAATTTCCTGCTTGATCCTGTTGTTTCCTTCACCTTCAGTCTGAAGAAAGTCAAACCATCAAAAGGTGCATTAATGTAGGATGTCTTGAAGCCTTCTGTGAATTCTACACAGGCACATCCAGGCATGTTAGCAGATAGAGATGCTGGTGCCTTCTACCTTGGCCATACCATCACCTGTGTTGGAGAGCAGATGCACGGATATGTTAGACATAGACTGAAGAGTAGACAACTGAGATTACACTGATTTCTGAATGTCTGCAGGTAGGCTAGCTGAGAGGGACTTTATCAGCTTCTTCATCAACTCCCTCTGAAAACGTGCCATATGAGCAAGGTAGTTCAGCGCTCTAAGTGTAGAAGTCATTAAAGCATAGGTCCCATTTCCCAAGTCTGTCCAAATTCCTAGATTCTCTATTAGGGGGATGGACAGACATGCCCACTTTGGAGAGCATTCTTGTTGTGAATGCTGTCACATCATCTATAGCATCTACCTGGGTAGCCTTGCTCCAATGTGTCTTAGTCCAAAGGTCTACTGAGATTTTATCTGGTTTACATGCTAAGTACATTTCCTGTCTGCTGACAGACTAGGTCTATGAATTCAGTAGGCAGCACCAACTAGGAGGTAGAAGAGCCAGTCCTGAACCCCTTGAAGAACACAGACTCCTCAGGTGAGGTTGCTTTGGCAGACTAACCCCCTTGTTGGTTCATTCCAAGATGTCACCAAAGGAGATCTCCTGTAAAGAGGATTGTGGGGAACCCTCTTCCTCATTGAAGTTTCAGTCTTTGGTGACAAACTCCGGTGTTGAGTCTAAATGCCTCCTCTTGCAAGTCCATTTCCTCAGCACATCTCCTGTGTGGATGTTTGGGAAGTCTTAGAATCAGATGGGGGGGGGCTCACGTGGCGAGAACCCCAACGGCTGATTGTCAGTGCCAATCAAGATGACCGGATTCAGATACAAGATCCATCTGAGGTTGGAAGGGATCAGAGTGTGGCAGAAACATTTCTTCTCTTGACTTGGAGAGTGCCCTTTCAAACACTGAAGATGCATTCAGAGCCAAGGAAGCACTCCTCTGACACTCAAGAGGAACATTAGGGACATCCTTAGTGCTGACTTACCCCAGCTCACTAGAAGACAGTAGTAGAGCTGTTGAGGGCTGAGACAGTTAAGGGGAAGGGACAGATCCATAAACTTCAGAGTCAACCCTGCCCCTCTGTTCTGAAGCCTCGACTCAGAGACTTATCTTAATCTGTGTTAGAGTCGAGAGAGTAAAGGAAATTGAGGAAGTTGTAAAAGCTGTTGGCTCCAATGTTGGCGCTCTAGCAGGAAGGCATGGATCCAAACGTTGGACCACAGTGGGAGAAACCAGTGAAATGGGAGTTTGGACCATGCCTGGAGCCCTTAAAGGGGTTAGCATTGGAAATGATCCCCAGCTGAATGTGAGTCTGAAGTTACCTCTGCATCATCCTGTCAGTATCTGCTTCTAAGAGACTCCTTGATGAATGAATGACCTAAAAGATGAAGCCACAGAATTGGGTTTGAGAGGATTGCTTCTCCTATAGGGAAAGAGCAAAGCCTGAGACTCACTGACTGGTGAGAAGTGTGGTGGAGGAGTCTGAGATTAGATCAGTTGATGCTCCCATTCTAAATACTTTGGTGCAGGATTAAAGGAATCCATAGGATCTGGTGACCATTTCTTGGGTTTCTCTGCCTTCTTCTCTGATTTCTTACCACTTCTTACTCTTTCTCTCAACTTATCTCTGTCATTTGCCTTCTCTTTTTAAGATTTAGTTTTGTCAGGTTTCTTAGCTGAAGAAGAGACTTCTGGAGCTGAAGAAGCTAAACTCCCCTCTTGGGCGGAAGAAGGCCCTTAAGAATTAGTTTGTCCCTAGCTCCTAGCAGTGCTCTGGGACCAAAAGAGGCATGTTCCTCATAGTTTGCATCATGCATGTAACCCATAAGCAGTAATCACATAGGGAATGTGAGTCCTGCAGTAGTATTTTGTGCCCACAGGCCAAACAATTCTGAAACCCAGCTGTCTTGTTTGATATACTGGGGAAGCAAAAAAATGAGTGAGCACCTGCAAAAATACTTGCCAAAACACAGTCAACAATACAGTACCACAATAATTAAAGCTATGCAAGTTGTCAAAGGGAAACTTGATAAAGTAGGTGAAAAGGAAGCACCCTATAGTGAAGGGGAAAAAAGTTTTTTTTTTAGGGGAGGAAAAGGGGGTTGAGAAATGGAATAAATGCTACAAATACAAACAAACTAGATAATTTAGAGCCCTTGAGAACCACAGCGACAAACAAGATATGAGGTTCTCTGGGGCACTGAGGGAAATATGGGTAGGAGAAGAATCAAAGCCATGGATCCAGGCTTTTGAAAAAGTGCAGAGGTCTGAGCTGAAAACCCAAAGATTGAATCGGATGAAAATGGACAACATCAAATTACCTGTTAAAGAACCACTGTAGGGAAAAACTGAAAGAAAAAAAAAAAAATGTATTATATTACCACCGAGTTCTTTACCGTCCAAATCTGTCAGGACTTTAATAAATACTTGTTACTTTATTTAGTGGCAAAGTCCGACTGGGTAGGAGCACATTTTCAAAGGAAAACAGGAGAAAAGCTCCAAAGTATTAAAAAACATTTTAAGAATAATAAGTTTACAGTCCTTAAAGATAATACAAAAAGTACAGTTTAAATAATTATACCGAGTTAGACATAATATGAAAATATTAGTTGAGTAGATACGAGTTATATGACAATATTTTAATAGTTGAGACATTTTAGCTATTTTATAGAGAAATTAAAGCTGAGTTAGTATAATACAAATAGGAAGTGAGAGAAAAGCAGGCGTATGGTATATTTAGGGAGAAAGCTAGGGGAGAGAAATTGATATAAGTAGGGAAGTGAGTGTAGAAGAGAGAGTAACAAGATGTAAGTTATGAATAGGTATTTGTCCACATGTAGGGATATAGTTTATTCTGGTGTTGAGCAAGAACAGAGCCAGCTTCTGGCTAGGAAGTATTTCAGAATGGCTTTGAAGGATGGGAGGGAGGGTACTGACCTGCTGGATAGAGATAAAGAGTTCAAGGCCTTGGCAACATGGTATGAGTACAGACAATGCCCAGAAGATGTGATAGGTTTGTGGACAGACAAGAATGTTTGGTCATTGGATTGTAATGACCAATTAGGAACATAATTTTGTAGAATGTTATTTAGTGCTGGCTAAGCAAATTGATTCTGGATCATTTTGTAGGTGGTAAGAAGCTGTGCATGTGTTAGTTGATGGGGGTAGTTCTAACCAACTTAAGGTTTTTAGTGCTATACAGTGGTGGGTTCTGAAAGGGGTATTTGTTGCAAATTTAGCAACTTTGTTATGTCATTCTTCAGGTTTTGTTTTTTGTAATGCTTGAAGATTAGTAAGGATGGGAGTACCACAAAGAAGTGTGGGGAATCAATAGGTAGTGGCCAGTGTAGCTTTAGTTGCATCAGTGAGGAAGTTTTTGGCTCTATAAAGCAGCCCTAGTTTTTAATGAGTTTTTCTTACGAGATTTTGTACATGCAGGTTGAATTTGAGATTATCCTCCATTATAATCCCTAATAATTTGCTATGAGACGTGACTTCACTGGTTGTACTGTCAAGGGAGAGGACTTTACTTTTTCCCCAAATACCTCTTCCATGAAAAAACAAAATTTAATTTGTTTTAGGGTTGAGCATGTGTTGTGAGTTACAAAGCCATATGTCAGTAGCTGTTAAAGCTTACTGATTATTATTACTTTTTTTTTTTAGGTGTTCTGTGTTGTCAGATGTGCAAATAAGTGTGGAGTCATCTGCATACTGTATTAGGCCTGATGTGTGGAGGGTGTTGGTGAGAACATTAAAGAAGAGGGGACTAAGGATAGAGTCTTATGGTACACAGGGGTTGACTGGGAGGCAAGTAGAGAGGGTGGAGTGTCATTTTACTGACTGATACCTTTTGGATAAGTAGTTTTTAAACATAAAAGGGTGGGCTGAGAGACACTGAATGAAGACATTTGAAGTAGAAGTTTACTGTGACAAACTCTGTTGAAGGCTTTAGAGAAGTCTAGAAATAAGGAGGTGACTAGTTTGCTGTTGTCTCTAGCTTCATTGACAGTATGTATATAGGTTAGAAGTGCAGTGTTAGTACTGTGGGAAGAACAGAATCCATGTTGTATGGGGGATAGGAGTTCTTCTTGCTGGAAATAGTTTAGCAGTTGTTTTTGAATACATTTTCTAGTATTTTGGAGAAGGGGGATAAGATTACTATAGGTCTAAAGTTAGTAATGTCTGTTGAATTTCCTCCATTGTGCAGAGGGATAATGTTTGACTTTTTCCAGAGAAAGGGAAGATGGGATTCTTGGATTTACCTATTTATAAGGATTGAGACAGGGTAGGCAATGCTATCGGCAGCTATTTTAGGGTATTTGCTTGAAAGGTAATCAGCCAAAGTAGAGCATGGTTTGAGTTTGTTTAAGAGTAGTTTTATGTAGGATGTAGGTGCAAGTTTGAAAGTGGATGTTGTAATACATAGCTGCTGGACAGGGTTAGGATTAGATGCTGGGAAATCCTCATTTAGAGGTATTATCAATGAAATAAGAGTTGAATTGTATTATGGTCTTGCATGATGAGTTATTGGGATAGAGGTGTTCAGGTTCAGTTTATGTCTGGGATGCAAGATTTAATGGTGCCCAGAATGTTTTAGGGTTGTGTTTTTTATTATTATTCTGAAAGTTTGTGTAGTTTGTCTTTATTTATTTGTTTTTTATTACAATTGCAAAGTATTCTGAAATTTTCAGATATTGCAGTTTTATATTTTTGCCATTCTTTCCATGTTTTTTCTCTATCCTGCATTAGCATTCTACTATTTTTGGATAGCCAAATTGCATCATTTGTTTTTAGTCTCTTCCATCTAGGAGGTACAAGGCTATTTAGGATATTCAGGAACGTTGTATTGAATTCATTTACAGTATCATCTAAGGGGAGGATTTTTAGGAAGTTCCAGTTAATAGGTGATATGACTAGGTTAAACTTGGAAAGGTTGCATCTTGTTTTATAAACTTGCTGTTTAAGTGGATGTGTGAGATGTCCAGTTGTATAGACTGGGAGATTATCACTGAGACAGTCAGACATTGTACCTGAAGTGGTGTATGTGCAATGATCATGGCAGAATGAAAGATGGCCCAGTAGCAAGACAAGAATAGAGGATAAGCTGATTAGTAGCATGATTAAGTAAAAAGGATCTGTATGTTATACTAGGCAGGTATTGGGGAAATATGGATCAAGAAGGGAAAAAAAGTTGCAGAGTAGAAGGATATTTAGTGGTTGTGGAATCTGACAGCTGATAGAGAGTAAGCAGAAAATAATTTTTTTCTATGGAGGAAGAGAGGCTGTCCTAGCAACTTCTCTGGATTGTAAGGAATAGTTTTTTTAAAGGTTAGAGTTTGAGGATGTAGGTAAAATGGGAAGAAGTGAGGGTTTATTTGGCAAAAGTAGAAAATACAATGTAGAATAGACAGGTGCTTAGTGGGGAGTGTGACTATGAATGTATATAGAGCAAAGCTGTATGGGAGGGAGAAAGGTAATTGAGAATGGTGCTAAATGATTAAATGGATGTTGGGAAATAAGTAAAAAGAAACAGGAGTGTTTGTATAATAATATTAAGGTTGTTTGGGAGTGTCATGAAATAGGAGTCACAAGTGTAATGTGTGTGTAGAAAATATAATAATACAGTAAGGGAGGGTAGATGGGTATTAGGGATAGGGTAGCAGGCCTCCACCCTAAGCTCAAATTATAACCCAGAGTTATCAGTTTATAGCCAATACAAAGCAATTAGCAGAGATGTAGCAAGTAGAACAGGTTTTCTTTCATTTCCTGAATGCAGAAACATGTTAGCCAAGAAGACTAACTGGCATATACAGTGTAATATACTAGTCAAGACAAAGGACAATGGCCAACTTAATAAGTGATCCTTAGAGTGCAAAAACAACTCTATTAGGGGGTGTTAAAATAATTTCCAGCACAGCAGACATGTATTTGACTAGATTAACTTAATACACAGCAAGGTTCTTTAAGTTAAATTTGCTTACACTGTGTAGAAATGCAGCATTTTCAGTGAAATGTTTGGGAGTTAGCCTATTGGTGTCTATCCTAGATTGGTGTCCTATTCATGCTGAATCTCAGTTCTTCTCTGCATGATAAACTATCTCTGGTCATCTAAGTCGCAATCAGGGGTTTATTCCTGTGTGTCACAGAGCCTATTTTTTTCAGTATTTAACTCATTCCCTCCACTGGTGCTCTGGAAGTTTGCACTGTAACTTCCAATGAGTGGGAGCATAAGCTTTTTTGATAGAATCAAATTATGTTCTCACATTCCAAACAAATGTACAAATCTCTGGAATCATAGCGGTTACTGAAAAAGTTGTAAATGGCAAACTCTTCAAAACAAACTATTTTTATAGTGGTTGTATTCTGTAGATTCTAAGTATTAAACTGAATTTTATAAATCACAGTTGTTGTTGTTGTTTTTCTTTTGGCTTTTCCCAGTTAGGGGTCGCCACAGCGGAACTCCGGTCCGCTAATGATTGGCAGTAGGTTTTTACGGTGCCGAGGTGCCAGCTCAATGCTCAGCCTTCAACAAAGGCACGCCCATTCACGCATGTCTTTTGAACGCTACTCTACTGCGGGGAGGACGTGCAGACTCCACACAAAAGGCGATAAATAGTAATTATTAAGTTTGTAATATTTTGCAAACAACTTACTTTAGCAGCCACTTAAGTTGCACTCAAACTGTTAGCAGCATTTTTTCCATCCTGTTGAGAGCTTTCATATGAGGCTAAGCAGTTCTGTCTGTACTACTTGATTGTTAAGTTATTTAGAAATACATAAAAACAATAAAGTAGAAGGTAACTTCCAGTAAAAATAATTAACAAAGAATTTATTGAGCACTTTCGGCCAGTCAATGCCAGCCTTCTTCAGACAAAAAAATTAAAATTTACAATCATATGACCCCGTTTTAAATACTCTTAACTGATGTAATCACTCATCATTCATTAAATACTCCCCTTTCTTAAAAACATATGCACATATACTAAACAACACGATTAAAATATAAAATATAACAATATTTAAATTTAAATTCACCTATCATAAACTTTCAATTTTAACACACTAGCAATTGATACATCATTAAGTCCAGGGAATACAGATGCATACAAGAACAATATCCACCACAGTTCCCGTTGTTCCAAGACAAGATTCTATGGTCCCCCCCTTGGGGTTTACTGGCACCTGTTCTAATACTAAAAATGTAAAATTATAATTTGAACATTCTTTTACATATTTTACTAATGCACTCGTTTCCTTCTCTATTCTGATGTCATTGTTATACTCATATATATGCTGTTTTAGCTTACGCTCAGTTTTACCAACATAAGCTGCACATGAACAACACTTTGCAGCATACACCACCTCTTTTGTTTGACAAGAATAACGGCCAGTAAAATGAATATTCTTGGTACCCAAAAGTACATGGTCACATTACAAAACAGAACTACATTGACTACACATGCCGCACTTTTTCATCTTTTGTACAATTTGCATTTTGGATACTGACAAACTATCACACCAATCTTTTAAATTATTACCATGTCTAAATACAAATTTAGGGGTATTACTCAATTTTTCTACCAGTGTTTTGTCTGCCGTTATTAATGTCCGCTTTTATAAATGATGTCCATAATCTGTTTGCTATTCGTACCAAATGTGGAATTAACTGCATTATCTACATTATGTAGCTCATTATTTTGTTGTAACTCATTATTTTGCTGTAATACATTCATAGTTTGTAACTCTTCTTGTCCTAAAATACCTGCACTGTTTGTATATAATGGTGGGAGTGGTAAGCACTAGGTAGCCTATCTACCACAAGAGTGGTTTCTGGCCCAGAAATTGTAGTTTATTGGCCATTTGGCAGTTTTTTCATCTCTTTTAACTTTCTGGTTTAAAAAGCCTGCGTTTGCGCTTGTTTCCCACCTTTCTTGTAACTAGTCTAGTCCAGATACAGATTTTTTGTATCCAGGACTGTTTGTAAGCTTCTGACCCCCCCCCCCCAAGCCTTTCTGTGTTGGAGGGAAGCCTTCTAGCTTATCAGTGGGAGTGGTAAGCACTAGGTAGCCTATCTACCACAAGAGTGGTTTCTGGCCCAGAAATTGTAGTTTAATGGAGGGGCAGTTTTTTCATCTCTTTCAACCTTCTGGTTTAAAAGCCTGCGTTTCCGCTTGTTTCCCACCTTTCCTGTAGCTAGTCTAGTTCAGATACAGAGTTGCTGTATCCAGGACTGCTTGTAAGCTTCTGAGCCCCCCAAGCCTTTCTGTGTTGGAGGGAAGTCTTCTAGCTTATCAGTGGGAGTGGTAAGCACTAGGTAGCCTATCTACCACAAGAGTGGTTTCTGGCCCAGAAATTGTAGTTTTTTGTCCGTTTGGGCAGTTTTTTCATCTCTTTCAACCTTCTGGTTTAAAAACTCATGTTTGCGCTTGTTTCCCACCTTTCCTGTAACTAGTCTTGTCCAGATACAGATTTTCTGTATCCATGACTGTTTGTAAGCTTCTGAGCCCCCCCCCCCAACCTTTCTGTGTTCAAGGAAAGCATTCTAGCTTATCAGTGGGAGTGGTAAACACTAGGTAGCCTATTTACCACAAGATCCAGGTACAGATTATTAGTTTTAGCACTTGAATTTGCTTATTTGTGCTCAGCACTTGTTCAGAACTTGTTGTTAGCACTAAATAAGCTACAAATTACTACAGCAGCCTTCCTCTTTACCTAGAGGAAAACAGTTTTTGTACTTTGTTTCCTCACTTGCTTAGAGAAAAACAGCTCTTATACTCACTTTCCTCATTTGTCTAGAGGAAAGTAGTTTTTTATTCAGGCATGTTCAAGGGTCAGCTCCCAGTGTTCTCTCTTGTCTATCTGATGAATCTGGGCATCTTGAGGCAATGTAACAATTGCCTCATGTACACAGACAACCCTCTCCTCCTACCACCCAACACCACAACCTGTGAGAGATGCACTTATCTAGCCAAACTGGAGGTAAAGCTCTCTCCAACCAAGACTGAACTTGACAGTCAAGAGTAGAAGGTAAACACTTGCACCACACCACACCCATCACATAGTCCCACTAAATCTACACCACCAAAATCCACACGTAGAAACACAAAAATATTTGCAGAGGCTCTCAGTAATAATCTGCTCAAGCAACAGAGACCTCCAAAGCAGAAACACAAGCAACCTTCACCCCCCCCAACACAACCCAAATGACACATAGCCCACAGACTCAGTGTGCCAATAAACCACAACCCATAAGGCAAACCAACGGTCATAGGTGACTCTATAGTCAGGCACACTGATGTCCCACTCACCAGGCTATACAAGGAGAAGGTTACTGTCAGCTCCATGTCGGGTGCCAGGATCCGCCACATAACCCACCCACTCAGGTCACTCCACAACAAGTACAAATATGACTCTGTCTTTGTCCATGTTGGTGTGAATGACCAGAGACGTACCTCCCTGGACTACATGAAAAGAGACATGGAAGAGCTCTCTGATCTTGTAGCCCAGGCAGGTATGACCCTGGCCCTGAGTATGATGATACCGCAGTACAAGGACAAAATTATTGACTTCAACAATTGGCTAAACTTCTGGTGTCATTCTAAGGGGATCCAGTATCTGTTTGCCTGGGATGACATGGTCAACAGACCATGATGCTTTGCCAGAGATTGCCTGCACCTGTCGCCCATATCTATACCGGAAGAATGCAGAGTCCCTGTAATCACATCTATGCAGGTAAAAGCTGCACTCTCTAAAACCAAAAACACAGCATCCATTGGACCGGACAACATCCCAGACTGCGTTTTACATGAACATTAGAATGAACTGGCTCCCCACCTAAGCACCATGTTCAATCATAGTCTCACATCAGGCTTTGTGCCCACTGAATGGCGCACAGCAACAGTTATTCCACTCCACAAAGGGGGAGCCACCACTGATCCTGGGAACTATCTCTCTATTAGCCTGACAAGCCTGGTCTGCAAGGCCATGGAATGTATCATCATGGAACTCATAAACAAAGACATTGGTAACCTAAAACTCTGGACCCCACCCAGTTCGGATTTGTGAAAGGCAGATTATGCCTTCTGAACCTGATCGACTTATTTGAGGCAGTCACGAAAGCCGTAGATGAGGGTAAGGTGGTTCACACAGTCTATCCTGACCTCGCCAAGGCTTTCGACACCATCCCCCATTCTGGAATTATAGCTAAACTCACTAAACTAGGTATAAATCCCTACGTCACAAGATGGGTTGCCAACTGGCTCACTGACAGGACCCACACTGTAAAAGATGCAGACTCCAAATCTGACTTCAAACCAGTGACAAGTGGAGTACCACAGGGTTCAGTCCTGGGACCTATCCTGTTTGGTATCTACTTCTCTGAAGTACAGGCTAACACAGAAGGCCTCTGGCTAATGAAGTTCGCAGATGACTGCAAACTAGGAGCCATAGTAGAGTCCCCAAATTATGTGGACATCCTACAGAAGGGCCTCACTGAGACAGATGCCTGGTGCCAGAGGGATGGCCTCAAGCTCAATGCCAAAAAGTGCATTGTCATCCCCCTTTGGTTAAAAACTCTGTACCCATGAACTACCACATAAACGGCAGTCTACTTAACGCCGAATGTGTGATAAGAGACCTTGGGACCCAGGTGGACAGTCATCTCTCCTTTGATAATCACATCACCAAAGTAGTCAGGAAATCCTTCTATGTGGCACACCTCATCACGAAAGGGTTCTCATCCAGGAAAAAAAAGGTCATTGTTCCCCTCTGCTCGGCACTCATTAGACCCATTATAGAGTACAATGCCCCTTTTGGAATGTGCCTCACAAGATATCTGCAGCAGCTGGAAAGCCCACAGAAGTACCTCACAAAGAGGATTACTGGCCTCAAACAGATGCCCTACACTGACCGTCTCAAAAAACTGCAGCTTTACTCTGTAGCATATTGCCTACTCTGAGGAGATCTCTGCCTAACATATAAAGCTATGTTAAACCCAGATCTGTTGGACATGCTACACCTAAAGAAATCCCAATCCCTCCGAGCTACATGCTCTAGGGACCTAAACCTTGTCACCACAATAAACAAAACATGCTGGAGGGATAGATTCCTGTCCCAGAGATCTCGTATACTCTGGAACAAGCTACTCATCTATGCCAAGCAAAGTTCCTCATTAGCACTCTTCAAGAAAAATCTTGATGAGTGGATGGGAAATAGGAAATACACCCTGGGGATCATGTCTTAGGTTCATAGGTTCATACTAGGCTATCTGCCCTAGGGCATTTATAAGCCTAGCCAGAGTGTGTTTGGCTTTCACCACCCATTTTAAATTAATTTTGCTATGCCTTTTTTTGAGGTTAGTATACTGTGCCTCTGTCTAACAGTGACACAGCCCAGTTGTCTGTTTCTATGAGGCCCTTTTGGAGGATGCTTGTGTCGGCTGGAGAGTTGATTATGGCGCCCAGTTTGCAGTCATCTGCGAACTTGGTCAGCCACAGTCCTTCCGTGTTGGCCTGTACCGCCGAGAAATATATACCGAACAAGAGAGGTCCCAGGACTGAGCCTTGTGGGACGCCACTTGTAACTGTTTTGGAGTCTGACATGGCTCCAGCAATTCTAACCATGTGGGTTCTGTCCTTGAGCCAGTTTGCAACCCATCTAGTGACATAGGGGTTTATATTTAAGCTGGTGAGCTTATCTATAATGCCCGAGTGGGGTATTGTATTGAAGGCTTTTGCGAGGTCCAGGTAGGCTGTGTGGACCACCTTCCCCTCGTCAATGGCCTTGGTGACTGTTTCAAAGAAATCGACCAGGTTTAAGAGGCAGGATCTGCCCTTAACAAAGCCAAACTGGGTAGGATCCAGTGTCTGTAGGTCCCCAATATCTTTATTTATGAGGTCCATGATGATCCTTTCCATAGCTTTGCAGACCAAGCTAGTCAGGCTTATGGGGCGATAGTTTCCAGGATCCGTTGAGGCACCACCTTTGTGGAGAGGGACCACTGTTGCTGTACGCCACTCTTTGGGTACATATCCTGTAGTAAGGCTAAGACTGAACAGTAGTTTTATGTTTGGGTTTAGCTCTTCTTGGAGTTCATGTAAGACGCAGCCCGGGACACCATCTGGTCCCATTGATGCTGTGTTTTTGCTTTGGAGAGGGCGGCTCTTAACTGAGCATCTGAGATGTCAGGGGGGCAGCACTCTGTTGGGATAGATATTTGTCCTTTTGGTGGGGAGAAAGGGGAGAAGTTTGCACTGAACCTGTCAGCTAGGATGTTGGCAATGTCTGTGGGCTCGGTGTATTTTTTGTCATTTTGGACTAATTCTGAGCATATCTGGGAATTCCCACCCAGGTTCCTAACATAACTAAAGAAAGCCTTGTGATTATCCTTAGTGTCCTGTGCAATTTTTCTCTCGAAGCTGGCCTTAGACGATTTTATGAGTGCCCGTAGTTTTTTGCTAATACTGATCAGAGATGCCTTCCCTTTTTGGGATTTTGCTCTGTCATGTAGTAGCTTCCTCCTTCTATTGTATAGTTTGTTTATGGCTGGGGTCCACCAGACAGGACGTCTGCCTTTGGAGGATTGGGTCTTGGTTTTATTTGGGATTGCATGATCCATGCATTCCTGAAGGTGTTCATAGAATGCGTTTATAAAGGATTCTGCGGTCTGGGCCGTATTTTCCACAGGCCTGGGGGCTTTGAAGGATTTCGCCTCAGTTTAGAGGCATGTGAAATTTGCTTTAGAGAAGTTTTTCACTGTGGTTTTCTGGGCAGGGGGTGGGGTCGGGATGTGAATATCCAGTAAGATTAGTTTATGGTCTGATCTTACCAGTGAGGGATACACTTCTGGTCTGGAGCATAGTGTCCCCATGTTGGTGATGATCAGGTCCAGTATGTTTTCCCCTCTTGTGGGAGTGGTAACAAGCTGTTCCATAGCATTTGAGTTTATAAATTCTAGGAACCTTTGGGCTAGGGTGTTGGAGCTAGAGTAATGCTCCCAGTCTATGTTTGGGTAGTTGAAGTCGCCCAATATAATAGTGTTTGGAGAGACCTTCATATTTTCCAGTATTCTCAGGAAGGCCAAGTGGGGTTCCTGTGTTTGGGAGGGTGGTCTGTAGCAGGCTATAAACTGGAAGGCAGTTTTACCCACAGTTAGTTGCACATGGATAGTCTCTGATGCTTCGTGCTGTGCCACCAACCTAGAGGTGTGGGTATATTTGACGAATATTGATACTCCTCCTCCTTTTGTGGTTCGGTCCAAGTTTTGGGGCCGAAAAGCATGGTATGAGGTATAACCTGGTAGTGCTGGGGTGCTCTCGGGAGCCTTGAACCAGGTTTCTGTTACTGCACAGATATCTATGTTCTCCATGCTAAGGAGAGTTTCGAGTGTGTGCATCTTGAGGTTTAGACTTCTGGCGTTGAGTAGCATTACTCTTAGTTTCTTATCCCTTGTGATACCTATGGACGTGGGTTTGTCTTTTGAGCCTTGCCTAAAAAAGGCACTATGGGGGTAGCAAGAGTATTTGCCAATATCCGAAAGCCCAGGGGTGACAGGTGCAAGCCATCCCTAGCGAAGCATCGTGGCTTGTCGAGCATGTCATCCCAGGCTGACAGGCATTGGATCCCCTTTGAATGACACCAACACTTAAGCCAGTTGTTGAAATTGATCATCTTGTCTTCATATTGTGGCATCATTCTTGGTGAGGGTAAGATGCTACTCAAGGTCAGGGTCATACCGGCCTGGGCTACATGCTCAGAGAGCTCCTCTATGTCTCTTTTCATGTAGTCCAGGGAGGTGCGTCTCAGGTCATTCACACCAGCATGGACAATGACTGAGTCATATTTGTACTTGCCTTGGAGTGACCTGAGTGCTTGTGTTATGTGGCGGATCCTAGCGCCCGACAGGCAGCTCACCGTGACCTTCTCCTTGTTCAGCCTGGTGAGTGGGACGTCAGTGTGCCTGACAATAGAGTCACCTATTACAAGTGTATCAGGTGTGTTGTTTAGCCTTAAGGGCTGTGACTGTTCGGCACACTGGCTTTGTGAGCTATGTGTTGCACGTGTTTTGTTTTGGGGTAGCGGTTGCTTGGGTGTCTGCTTTGGAGGTCTCTGCTGCTTAGGCAGATTTTTATTTAGAGCCTCAGTATGTTTTGTGTGTTTATGTGTTTGGTTTGTTGTCGTGGTAGGTCTATGTGAGACTGGAATTGTAGTGAGTGTGGTTTCCTTCTCCTCCTGACTGGTTACGCCAGTACTGAGTTGAGAGAGCTTAGCCTCCAGTTTGGCTATATGGTTGCATCTCTCACATGTGTTGGAATTTGTTGGGAGGAGGAGAGGGTTGTCTGTGTACATGAGGCAGTTGTAACATTGCCTCAAGATTTCCAGATTCACCAGCTGGACCGCAGAGGAGATTGACAACTGACCTTTGGACATGCTAGAATAGTATTGGTAATTCCTTTATAATTGAAAAAAGGGCCAATGGGGAACAAGGTACTCAAGGGGAGTTTGTGAGGGTGTAGTGCTTTTAATTTTTTAGAGCTGACTTATATAATTGCTTTAGTGAGCAAGTGCCAGGTAACTTAAATGCAATGTGTTACAGGTAACTTAAATGCAAAAACGACAAACAGTAACTTTCTTTCAAGTGAAACAAGGAAATAAGTACAGTAAGCAATGCAGATATCACTAGGGATCCACAGAAGTGCTAAAAGGCTGCGTTTTAGGTGGAATTAGCGTTTCAGGAAAATAAACAAACAACAAGCATACAAATAAAGCTAGATTCAGCAGGCCTGGATCTAGTCTATGCTACAGCAAACAAGGTGTACCAATTTCAGTAAGAAACAGTTAGAATATGCAGGCACTATAAGCCTTTAACCAGAAATTCCCTGCTCAGAAGGGCAGAGTCCAGCCTCTCCTCCCACAAGAGTGCAGACCGCAATCCTTCTTAACGTAAGATAACTGGCCTGAAGCCCAAGTGCTTAAACCAGAACTAATACACTTTTAGAATAACAGACACTGAGCTCTCAATCAGCAGTTCCTAACTTAGAAGTTAATTATGGCTCTGCTTGACAGGGGCACTGCTTCACAGGGGCACAGGAGATTAACTTTCTTGGTTGGCGTAACCTTGATGCCTAGGCTTACTTAGGCCCTTAGGCTGATAGCCTAGTATCTATGAACCTATAACTGTCTATACCATCATTACCAATTCTATTTTCATAATTAACATTTTGTGGAAGTGTCGCTAGATATTGTCCTGATAGCCTTTTCTTAATCACTTCAAATTTTATGTCATTTATCATAACCTCTGGGCAACCCCTATTCATAAACATATTTCCAATGAAATGACATTCATCAAGGAAATCTACTAAATCTGTAACCATTTCAGCCGCTCTTACCATCTGTCCTTTTATCACGCCCTTTTTGACATGATAGGGGTGGTTGCTAAAAAATGCAGGTATTTATTAGAATAAGTTTTCCTTCGAAAAATTATTGCTTTCAAACCTGTGTCACATTTCATTAACAAGACATACAAATATGCTATTGAGGTAGTCCCAGTTTGATATGAAAATCTCAAAAAATCAGTACTAGCATTTATAAAATCCATAAAAACTGGAATTTCTTCACTTGGTACCACCATGCAATAAATACATAATCTAAGAAACAAGTATACATTCTAACATATTTAAAAAAATCACTTTGGAACAAATAACATAACTCCCACACCAACATAACAACATTTGCATACAATGGGCCACATGGTGAACCCATAGCTACTCCTGTTATTTGTTTAAGATAATGTCCATCATAATATATACAGTTATTGCACAGTACCATTTCCATTAGGTATGACAAAGTGTTAATCCTATCCTGAGGAATATGGACATAATCAGTAAAAAAATTCTGTAAATCACTGTAAATCAGTTTCATGTGGTAACAAGTAAAAAGGTCTTTCACATCAATTGTTAGTAAAGTCCCATCCACAAAAGGTCCGAGCTGATTACATTTTGATAAAAAATCCCAGGAGTCATGACACAGATGTTTAACAGACGATAAATATTATTTTAATTGTTGCTCAATAAATTTTGCAATAGAATAAGTCTTAGAACTAGTCCCATCCACATTAGGATGAAAAGGTGGGTTATAAATGTCCTTGTGCAATTTCGGCACACCAAAAATAGTAGGCAATTTTGGTGCACTATTACTCACAAATTTAAATTCATCCACTCAGTTGCCCCTGTGTTAGCATGTTATATAAGAAATAATCAATCCTACTATAGGAAATGTTTATTTCATTAAGTGATGCCTCAATATAAGAATTATCATACAATAATTGTAGCATTCTTTGGTTGTAATCAACCTGATGTATAATAATCAAGCCCCCACCTTTATCAGGTTGCATCAACCTTAAAGAGCCAGACTTTTTAATGTCATCCATCATTTGGCACTGTGCCTTTGATATATTAGCATGCATGTAGATTCTGGTCTAGACAAAACAGATCTTAGATCAAGTTCACAAATTTCTTCAAACTTTTTTAAGGCCGGGTGTAAGTCAGGGTTAAATGTACTGGGAATTCTTAATCTGTTTTGGACAGAAGGAACTGTATTATTACACAGTGAAATCAAATTCAATTTCTGTGTAAAAAGATTAAGGTCTATTAATACTTTAGGCAAATTGGCTCTCGTTGTAGCAAGAAAAGTCAATGCCTTGCTAAACAAGTCAGCATGGGCTTCAGTTATCTCGTAACTGCTAAAATTATACACACTAAAATCCCCAGTGCAATTCTTAACAATCTTTAAAGTATTCACAGTAACTTCACCTGCTAAGCCCACTGGTTCCTCTCATTGGAATAAGATAATGTCCTCTGCTAAACCAAGTGAAGTGGTAAAAGTGCCCCAAAACAAAAACTGATAAACTGTATAAAGTCACCGGAAACCAGCAGGTCCACACAAAGAAAAAGTTTATTCCAAGCCACAAACGAACACAAGGCACACAAATAACATTGTAAAACCAATTCCCCTTACATTTTCGTCTAACAAAACTTCATCAGATAGGCATATACTGTACAGGTGATCACATAAATACCTTTCCTAATTTGATTTACCCAATGAAAAGAACTCCTCAATTAAGTCTAAAATACAATGTATATAAGTTAAACAAAATGCATAAAAGCAGTCTTGAACTGTTGTGTGTAAAAAATAATGTTAAAATATATCAAATGGAGTGTATATAAAAATTTTATATCCACACTAATAAATATTTTCCACATAAAATACTTAAAATCTTATTAAAACAAATAAAAGTTTTGTAAAAGTGAATGAATGAATAACAAATGGAATGAAATGGCACCATCTAGTGGAGAATGCATGAATAATAAATAAGGAGGAATGTAATAAACACCTCTGCACCTTTAAATGCTACAGGGAATTCTTCTTTGTTGGAACGGTGGCTAAACTGGGAAGCACCAATAACATCTGAAGGAATTGCTCATTCATCTGATATTGAAAACAGTTTGGTTTCGTATAAGGAGTTACTTACAAGGTACCGTAAAATACATCATGAAAATTTGTATTTTAAAGAGTGCATGATGCGCAAGGAAGTTCCGAAAGGCTTGCGCTGTTGGAAATTTCCTACTGGGCTAAAACAGAATTCACCTCTACACCAGGACCTGTTAAAAATGTATGACAGGCACAGGTGTGAGTTGATGGAATTATTAGCCCAGTACAACTCAAAAGAAATGGAACAGACTTATGCAGATATTAGGAGGTTGGATGAGTCTATTATTCAAAACAACTGTTTTCAGCAATTTAAAACACAATATGAGAAAATATTTTTGGATATAGATCACATGTGTGAGATTATCTACCAACAGAAAAACTGTAAATTGAAGAGAGACCGTCTTGATTATATTAATGGGAGGGCATGCCTAAGGCCCCCTGTGGGCTAACAGAGAACATTATATTCTGAATCAGAAAGTCTGGAAAAAAATCATGGTTTGGACCAAGTTATTAACAATCAACAGCCCCCTTTGGATCAAACAAGGGTACGTTGGTCGGAGAGGACTCGGAAGAAGAAAGGGAACTTCAACAACAGACCAGTAAACTATTATTCAAATCGACAGCAGAGGACATTATCTTATTCCAATGAGAAGAACCAGCAGACTTAGTAGGTGAAATTACTGTGAATACTTTAAAGAGTGTTAAGAATTGCACTGGGAATTTTAGTGTGTATAATTTTAGCAGTTATGAGATAACTGAAGCCCATGCTGACTTGTTTAGCAAGGGATTGCCTTTTGTTGCAACAAAGAGAGACAATTTGCCTAAAGTATTAATAGACCTTAAACCTTTTACAAGGAAATTGAATTTGTTTTCACTTTTTAATAATACAGTTCCTTCTGTCCAAAACAGATTAAGAATTCCCAGTACATTTAACCCTGACTTACACTTGACCTTAAAAAAGTTTGAAGAAATTTGTGAACTTGATCTAAGATCTGTTTTGTCTAGACCAGAATTTACATGCATGCTAATATATCAAGGGCACAGTGCCAAATGTGGGATGACATTAAAAAATCTGGCTGTTTAAGATTGATGCAATCTGATAAAGGAGGGGGTTGGTTATTATGGATCAGGTTGATTACAACGAAAGGATGTTACAGTTATTCTATGATGATTCTTATATTGAGGCATCACTTAATGAAATAAACATTTCCTATAATAGGATTGATTGTTTCTTATATGACAAGCTAACACGGGGCAATTGACAGTGGATGAATTTAAATTTATGAGTAATAGAGCACCAAAATTGCCTATTATTTTTGGTGTGCCAAAATTGCACAAGGACATTTATAACCCACCTTTTCATCCTATCGTGGATGGGACTTGTTCTAAGACTTATTTTATTGCAAAATTTTTAATCAACAATTAAAAGAATATTTATTGTCTGTAAAACATATTTGTCATGACTCCTGGGATTTTTTATCAAAATGTAATCAGCTGGCACCTTTCATGGTTGGGACTTTACTAACAATTGATGTGAGACCTTTTTACTTGTATACCACATGAAATTGGTTTAGAGTGATTTACAAATTTTTTTACTGATTATGTCCATATTCCTCAGGATAGGATTACCATTTTGTCACATATAATGGCAATGGTACTGTGCAATAACTGTATATATTATGATGGACATTATTTTAAACAAATAACAGGAGTAGCTATAGGTTCACCATGTGGCCTATTGTATGCAAATGTTGTTATGTTAGTGTAGGAGTTAACGTTATTTGTTCCAAAGTGATTTTTTTAAATATGTTAGAATGTATGCTTGTTTCTTAGATGATTTATTTATTGCATAGGGGGACCAATTGAAGAGATTCCAGTTTTTATGGAATTTATAAATGCTAGTACTGATTTTTTGAAATTTTCATATCAAACTGGGACTACCTCTATAACAGGTCTATATTAGATCAGCGAACACTTAAACAAGCGAACACTGATTGATCGAACGTATTTAAGTGAATGTTTAAAATATCGAAGCAACAGAAACCTGAATTTTTTTCCCAGGGAAAGAATTCGGTTGTCCGTTTCTGTTGCTTCGGTATTTTCAGTGCTGCAGTGGAAAGTTATAGGTTGGATTCAGGAAAGTGTGCGATTGTGTGGATGTGAGTGTTAGGGTGGGTTAGGTGAGTTAGGGTTAGGGCGCGGGTTAGGTATGTGTGCGATTGTGTGGACGTGAGGGTTAGGGCGGGTTTAGGTGAGTAGGGTTAGGGAGCGGGTGAGGTGAGTGTGCGATAGTGACGGACTTTGGGTTAGGGTTTGGGTTAAGGTAAGTGGATAGTTAGTGGTGTGTGCATAGTTTAGTGTAGGGTTAGGTGTCAGATTTTAGGTGTATGTCTGTGGATTTCTGTTTGTTTGGTGTGCTTGTGTTGTGTGTATGTGTTTTGGATCAGCGATTTTTTTCCCTAGGAAAAAAAATCTCAGATCTGACAGTTTGAGATTGTAAGCTTTCGCTTACATAAGGTCTATCAATCAGCGTTCGCTTTTTTAAACGTTCGCTAATCTAATATAGACCCTCTATAGCATATTTGGATGTCTTGTTAATGAAATGTGATACAGGTTTGAAAGCAAGAATTTTTCGAAAGAAAAACGTATTCTAATAAATGCTTGCATTTTTCTAGCAACCACCCCTATCTTGTCAAAAAGGGCGTGATAAAAGAGCAGATGGTAAGAGCGGCTAAAATGGTTAAGGATTTAGTAGATTTCCTTGATGAATGTCATTTAATTGGAAATATGTTTATGAATAGGGGTCTCCGGAGCTTATGATAAATGACATAAAATTTATAGTGATTAAGAAAAGGCTATCAGGAAAATATCTAGCAATACTTTCACAAAATGTTAATTATGAAAATAGAACTGGTAATGATGGTATAGACAGTTATGTATTACATACAGATAGTGAGGGTATTTTAGGAGAAGAAGAGTTACAAACTATGAATATATTACAGCAAAATAATGAGTTACAACAAAATAATGAGCTACATAATGTAGATAATGCATTTATTTCCACATTTAGTATGAATAGCAAACAGTTTATGGATATCATTTACAAAAATTGGACATTAATAAGGGCATACAAAACACTGGTAGAAAAATTGGGTTTGTTTGTGTTTGTGTTTTTCGGCTTTTCCTGGTTAGGGGTTGCCACAGTGGAACTCCGGTCCGCTAATGATTGGCAGTTGATTTTTAAGTACCGGCTTGCCAGGCCTGACGCACAACCTTCAACGAAGGTACGCCGATTCACGCATGTCTCCATGCAGAAGATGCTCTAGCTGAGAATAGAATCGGACAGCTTCTTACTGTGAGGCGACAACGCTACCGCAGCACCACCATACCCCTAAATTTGTATTTAGACATGGTAAAAATTTAAAAGATTGATGTGATAGTTTGTCAGTATCCAAAATGCAAATTGTAGAAAAGTTGAAAAGGTGTGCCATGTGTAGTCAATGTAGTTCTATTTTGGAATGTGACCATGTACTTTTGGGTACCAAGAATATTCATGTTACTGACCGTTATTCTTGTCAAACAAAAGGGGTGGTGTATGCTGCAAAGTGTTGTTCATGTGCAGCTTATTATGTTGGCAAAACTGAGCGTAAGCTAAAACAGCATATATATGAGCATAACAATGACATCAGAATAGAGAAGGAAACGAGTGCATTAGTAAAATATGTAAAAGAATGTACAAATTATAATTTAAAATTTTTAGTATTAGAACAGGTGCCAGTAAACCCCAAAGAGGGGAGGACCATGGAATCTTGTCTTGGAACAATGAGAACTGTGGTGGATATTGTTCTTGCATGCATCCATATTCCCTGGTCTTAATGATGTTGTATCAATTGTTAGTGTGTTAAAATTGAAAGCTTATGATAGGTGAATTTAAATGTAAATATTGTTATATTTTATATTTTAATTGTGTTGTTTAATATATATGTTTTTAAGAAAGGGGAGTATTTAATGAATGATGAGTGATTACATCAGTTAAGAGTATTTAATCATATGATTGTAAGTTTGAATTTTTTTGGTGGAAGAAGGCTGGTATTGACTGGCCGAAAGCGCTCAATAAATTCTTTGTTAATTATTTAGTGGAAGTTGCCCTCTGCTTTGTTGTTTTTACGTAATAGTTGGTGTTATTGGTTTTATTTAGAAATACATGACATTTTTGACAGGATAAATATTATTCGAACACAGATTAATATCTCTTTGCTTGCACTAGATAGATCAAATATTAACACAGTTGTGTTTATCACTATGTAAGCTTTAAGAGGAAATATTTAAAATTTTGTATGTAACATGGTTTTGAAATTATTAATGCAAATATGCACAAGCAATATTTGACATCTAAAGGCTTCAGTAGAATGTAACTGAAAAAACAGCTAGTTGCACCATCCGTCTGTAATGAGTTAAATGCTTATTTTTTTTCTTGTCATTTACTGGATAATTGAATCATACTAACACGGGTTCAGTGGCTATTAACAGTAACTGGAAGGACAGTCTGGCAGGATTTGTGAAACATTGCCATGGTGTCCCTTTCAAGCAGAAGATTCATGCCAGTTGTAGAAATAATGTTGATACACCAAATGGTTGCTAGCATAATCTTTGGTGGCAATTACAGGTGACATTGATGTGCAGCAGTTACAGGATCTGAGGAGGATTTGACTGTAAATATTAATTGAATATTGTGGTTTCTGTCTCTCTGCAGTTAGCTTGATAGAAGTTTAGCCACCTGGCTTCACTGGGGGTAGTTGTTTTGTCATTTCATTAATATTCAGTGTTTAATTCTTAGTCTAGAGGGTTTCTCCTTACCTCATAAATGTTAGTCACATATCTGTGTATTTATTTTGGCTCAATATCTGAGCTGTTTGGCTGCTATCTGCCTGCAATCAACCGAAGTACAAACTAAGTTAAGTATACTTTGTTCTGCACCTGCACTGTTTTACAGATAGTACACCATTTTATTTATTTGTTTCATTGAATATTAATTGTCTCTCTGCATTTATTTCCTTACCCCTCCTCCCTGTTCTTCTTGTGGTATTATTCTTGGTGGGTTTTGGAATTGCCCACCCCTCCTGTAAATTTGTGTTTGGACACTCCTGGGCCCATCTCATTTGCTCACTCAACTGAGTACAGTGAGATCATATTTTGATTTCAGACCAGTCCCATCTCTTCAGCTCTATCCACTGTGTACAGAGAGAGCATTTGAGAAGGACAATCCCTGTAGTTTCTTAATCTTGATCTATTCCATCCCTCTCCACTGACAAAATAAAATTATACTTTATTCAGCTGCTCTTACTGTAACTGTCTTCTACTTTTTGTATTACCTTAGTTTGTTGTTCTGTGTGCTCTTAAATGCACAAGTGCTCTTATTCTGCACTTATTACTGCTTGTTAGTAGCTTAATTAATTTACATGCTGTTCTAAGCATCTTAGTTTTGGTATTAGCACTTGTGCTTCAGGCCAGTTATTTTACATTTGGGGTTTTTGTGGACAAGCCCTGCTCTCCCTAAGTCCACCAAGTCTGCCTGGGATGACATGGTTGACAAGACTCAATGCTTTGCCAGAGATGTCCTCCACCTGTCACCCCTGGGGTTCCAGATATTGGCCAAGGTTACCTCCCCCATTGTGCCTTTTTTAGGCTATGTCCCAAAGACAAATCTCCCAACATGAAAGATTTGTCAAAAAGCAAATTGAAGGTCATGCTGTTCAATGCTAGGAGCCTTAATCTGAAAATTCACTCACTGGAGGCTCTCCTCACACTGGAAGATGGCGATGTCTATGCAGTCACAGAAACTTGGTTCAAGGCTGCGGAGAACATCTCTGCCTTACCAGGCTATACCTCATTCAACACTTTAAAGAACTGATTTGTTTTTCATCACTTGATTAATTGCTTTGAATTATGTAAATGATGTGATTGGATAATTGTTTAGGTATCTGGTTTGTATAAAAGGAGATGGGTTTTGTATTTAATGTATTCGTTGAAGGCGAAAGGCCGAGGTACCAGAATAGACGGTGAATTACATTTCCTGAAGTCAGTGTCGATTCTGTCTTGTGGTGGTTTTCTATAGTGTTTTTCAGGATCAAGTGTTAAAGGCCCTATTCAAGGCAAAGAACACAGCTTCCATGGGACCTGATAGTATCCCAGGCTGTATTCTGCACCATCTCCAGAAAGAAATAGCTTTGCCATTGAGCACCCTGTTCAACCATAGCCTAATTACAGGTTTCATTCCAGCAGAGTGGAGAACCACCATTGTCTTCCCCTTGCACAAAGCTGGTGCCACTACTAACCCGGGAAGCTATTGCCCCATTAGCTTGACAAGTCTGATCTGTAAAGTCATGAAGCTTATTATTATGGATCTCATAAACAAGGACATAGGCAATCTCCAAACACTCGAGCCCACCCAATTCGGATTCATCAGGGGAAGATCTTGCCTACTGAACCTAGTTGACTTCTTTGAGACTGCCATCAAGGCCCTGAATGAGGGAAAGTCAGTACATATAGCTTTCCTTGACCTGGCCAAGGCCTTTGACACAATCCCCGACTCGGGCATCATCGAAAAGCTAACACAACTCGGTGTTTAACTCATCATATGGGTGGCCAGTGGCTCACAGGTAGGACCCACAACGTCAAAATTGGTGCCACCACCTCCGACACCAGATCTGTCACTAGTGGTGTTCCCCAGGGATCTGTCCTGGGACCCCTACTGTTTGGCATCTACTTTTCAGAGGTCCAGGTATAGACAAAGGGCCTGTGTCTGACCAAGTTTGTGGATGACTATAAGTTGGGTGCTGTCATTGACTCCCCAAATGACGTTAATATACTGCAAGAGGGTCTCACAGCTACAAATAACCGGTGCCAAATTCATGGCCTTAAGTTAAAAGCAAAAAAATCTATTATCATACCATTTGGCAAAACATGGCCCCTGCTGATTACCACATCAACGGCAAGCCCCTAAGCACAGAATCCATGGTGAGAGACGTGGGTACTCAGGCTGACAACAGTCTCACATTCGACCATCATGTGGCGGCAGTGTTGAGAAAAACCTTTTACTTGGTTCATCTCATAAGTAAAGGGATTGCATCCAGAAAAAAGGAGGTTATTACCTATCTGTACTCCTCCCTTATTAGACCCATAATTTAGTATAACACCCCTTTTGGTATGTACCTCTCCAAACACCTGCACCAACTGGAAAGTCCACAGAAATACCTCACAAAGAGAATCCATGGCCTCCAATACCTGTCCAATGTGGACAGGCTTAAATCACTATCATTTTACTCGGTATCATACAGATTGCTCAGAGGTGATCTGTGCCTCGCCTACAAGGCAATATTGGACCCTGCCCTACTACAGATGTTCCATATCCATAAGTCTAACTCCTCGCACATTACCCGCTCGATAGGCCTAAATCTAATATGTAACATCAACAAAACCTGCTGAGAGACAGGTTTGTCTCCCAGAGGCTGTCCCGTCTCTGGAATAGACTTCCCATACATGTCAAACAGAGTACCTCGCTGACCCTCTTCAAGTGGGAAACCACAAATTTGTACCAGGGGTTCCCCCTTTGTCCCTCACTGACAGGGGTGACAGGTGCTGACTGAGGTCTCTTTTTTGGGGATAAACTCTTGGCTAGGCTTGTAAGGACCCCAGAGAGAATAGCCTAGTAACCTCCTATGATGTAAATGCCTACAGAACCAATTCTGACATTTTTGGAGTACACTGACAAAGAGCTGGTATTATGCAGTCTGTTAATGAAACATTAGCTTGATAATGGCTGATGTAACAGGCATTGATAGCAACTGATGGATACTAAATGAGGTATATGTTCACAGTGAGATACAGAAGACAAAGTGGTTGGAGCCACTGATGGTCTAATGAGTAAGTACAGTCATGAGCTGCATAGTAGGTGACTGACACCTATTATGGTTTGGAGTGCAGTGATGGTTGATGCTGGCAGGTGATGGAAAGACAATGAGGGGTAATTGACAGTGAGTGGAATTGTCATCATAGGTAATGCTGACAGAAGGGGAACTAACTAGCATTACTAACAGGAAGTTTGGAGACTGAGAGAAAATGATGTTGCTGATAACAGTGATGAGACTATTGATAGAATGGTGGGGGAAACAGTGGCGGGCAGAAACATTGTGAGTGAAGTGAGATGGGCAGTACTGACCACAGCTGGTGAAAGATTAATGTCCAATATTAATAGCTGGGAATGGACTGTGAGATCCAAACAGTACACAGCTAAAATTTTCAGAACTCCACACTCTGTTCTTCTTTCTTCCTTATTTAATTTTCCATAAGAAGAGGGTGTTTATAAGTACAAGTCCTTCCTTCATTCTGAAAGTGACTTCTGTGTCAAATGTTTAACAACCTTCATCTATAAGTTTTCTTTCCAAATTATGGAAACAAAGGAATATTTATTGCATACCTTGGATATACATAGAAATTTAATTTTTGTTCCTTTACAGAACAGAATCATTCAGAAAGGATGAGAAGCTTTGTTTCATTTGTTCATAACAAATTGGGAAAAAGGTGTCCAAGGTGTCAGTTTCATGATGGCTGTTAAACGGCATCACAATCATTTATACACTGAACAACAAACCTGTTTCTGGTAAGCCAAGAGCTCATTCTATTAAAGCCATGGCAACTTCTACAGCCACTATCAGGGCATATTCACTAGGTGATATTTGTGAGGCTGCCATCTAGTCATCCATGCATACCGTTATCAAAAATTGCAAGCTGGACTGTATGTCCAGTGCTAGAACGTCTTATGGTTCTACCATACTGAAGGGTCTTCTGTCATGATGCCACCCAGGGGCCCCATCATTTGAGAATTCGACAAATATGTCAGATCGAATGGACTGAATGAATAGGATGCAAAAGTTATTTACTCAATGTAATAATAAATTCTTTCATTCCAGTCTGTCCTATACAACAACCATCTCACCATTCCCCTTCTCTTTTGTTAGGTGTGGGGGATCCTTCAGTTAAAGTTCATAGGGTCCATGACATCATAGATTAGTTATGTCTAGGTCTTAAGGAGTCAAACAAGATCTGAGGTTACTATGAGAGAGGTGCATTATGGGAATGGAAAACCCTTAAAGGGGCTTGAGACTGGAGCACTGATACTACTGAGCTGCATCTGACAAGTGGCATCAGGACTAACATGTCAGATCAACTGGAATGAAAGGATCTGGTTGCTGTTTGAGGCATCTACCAAAAAAGGCTACAACCCTACAGGCCCTTCCATCATCTGGCCCAAGACTGTGGATCACCTAACAGACTGTGGCCTGCTTCTCTTCTTGGGATTGGTGCTAACATTTTGCTTCTAGTAAGAGAAGAAGCAAAAGAGTGTATTGTATCCCAACAGAGTGAAGCTGTGGTGAGACCAGCATTAGTCATAGCCAGGCAGTAGCCATTCATGCGACTCACCTCTTTTCATCGTTTTTGACAAGCTAATTCTTTGTTTTCAGTAAGCACTGCTTGATTTCTTTCTAACTTCAGAATATCTGCCTAAATACTTCATCCTTAAATTTTCAGGGTCTAGGTATTAGTTTCTGTTCAAGTGTTTGGCAGTGCTTTGTACAGACTCAGACACCTTGAGTGACATTTTTCCTGTAAAAGCACAACTGAAATTTCTCTAATATCTAGCTGCACACAGGACAACTAGTTTGCAGTGACAAGCACTGTCCACATAGTTGCAAACCGGATACTCCTGACAATGACTGATATTCTCACTCCAACAGTCTTATCAATAAAAAAGGGTCTGTTGCCATGGATATGAACTTTCCTACTGTCTCCATTACTGGCTTGGTGGATATGGGCATCCTGAGGCAATGTAGAAATTGCCTCATGTTTACTGACAGCCAGTTCATTCTCAAACTGATACGGTATGTGAGAGATGTATTTGCACAACGTCACTGGAGGTAAAACTCTCACATAAAACTACTCCTAATGTCAATAAGTTTGTCAGTAGTACACATGCTGCACCCATCATGCACAATTCAAAGCAGACATATAGACCCACATATACTGGGGCACTTGCAAGTAACTTTCCTAAAACACAAAGACCTCCAGACAAAATACACATAAGAAAGATGTCCTCTTGTCCCCTCTAGTCCTAATCTCTGTAGGCTGCTGGCTTCCCTTGTGGTTCACTCCCGCTGCATCTCTACCACCCCAGGTGCCTCCCAGTGATCTGCTTGGAACCCTAGTTTCCTGCCATTGACTTTTGGACAGCACTAAGTAATTACTGCTGTGTTTCTGTAATCCCTCCCAGGACTAATAATAACAAGTTTCACTCCCGCTGCATCTCTACCACCCCAGGTGCCTCCCAGTGATCTGCTTGGAACCCTAGTTTCCTGCCATTGACTTTTGGACAGCACTAAGGAATTAATGCTGTGTTTCTGTAATCCCTCCCAGGACTAATAACAAGTGTATGTACCCTATTGTAAAGTAAATCTCTACCTTAATCTACCCTGTTGTCTACCAACCCTGTGAGCTACAGCTAGCAGCCTACCACAGAGTTAATTTCACCTCTTTTTATTTTACAAACTTCCCCCCTCTCTCTCCTGAGTGCCAGAGGTCTTCCCTTGCACTTAACTGATTTGGCCACTAGGTGATACTGTCCACCCTCTATTTTGTACTACAATTCAGAGCAGGTCAGCAGTTTTGCAACTGTTCCTCCTTACCTAGCTTCACCCTGTTTTCTCTGTTAACGTACCTCTACCCTGCTTCAGTTTATGGCTGTGGTCAACCGTCAGCTTGCTCCTTAGTTTTTCACACATAATCCCTAATCTGTACCTTAATACCCTGGAACTCCTCTCTGCTTCACTGATACACTTCTGCTGCTTTTCTTCCTCTTCCATGGCTCTTCCCACTCCGTTCGCCCTGCGGGCTCACTCCACTCCCCTACCCTACTCCCAATTCCCAACCACTCCAATACCCCTACATTTATTTTATAGGTTCATAGGTTCATAGGTTTATACTAGGCTATCTGCCCTAAGGCATTTATAAGCCTAGCCCAAATTTTTGTGGCTTACGCCACCCCTTATATGAAAAAATACTGTGCCCATTAGTTTGTTGTGCCTCTGTCCAGCAGTGACACAGAGATGATTCCCGGGGTAAACCTACGATCTCCCATCCACAGGTCTAGATTTCTCTTGAACAGAGTCAGCGAGGTGCTCTGCCTCACATGGACCGGGATTTTATTCCACAGCATAGGGAGTCTCTGAGTGATAAATCTATCCCTCCAGCACGTCCTATTTATAGCCGTGCTAAGGTTTAAGTCGCTTGCTCTAGTGGTTTTGGTGGATTTGGATTTTTGAGGTGGAGCATGTCCATTAATTCGGGTTGGACATGGCCTTGTATGTCAGGCACATGTCACCTCTGAGCAGACGGTATGCGACTGAATAGAGCTGGAGTTTCTTCAATCTGGCAGCATATGACAGATTTTGGAGTCCCTTTATCCTTTTGGTGAGGAACTTTTGGGGTCTCTCCAATTGCTGCAGATGTCGGGTAAGATACATCCCGAATGGGGCATTGTACTCGATCATTGGTCTGATAAGTGAAGAGTACAGGGAACAATAACCTCACTAGATCTGGATGTGAATCCCTTCATGATCAGGTGGGCAATGTAGAAGGTCTTTCTAACCACTTTAGCAATGTGAGTGTCAAAAGAAAGGCCACTGTCAACCTGGGTCCCCAGGTCCCTGATAACCTCTTCTGTGCTTAGTGGATTGCCACCTATATGGTAGCTTGGGGTTACCTTGTTTTTCCCGAAGGGTATGACTATACATTTTTGGCGTTTAACTTCAGGCCATGGCTCTGGCACCAGCTATCTGTTTCCGTGAGTCCCTTCTGAAGGATATCCGTGTCTGATGCACTTTCCACTATGGCCCAGTTTGCAGTCGTCTGCAAACTTTGTCAGCCAAAGTCCTCCTATGTTGGCCTGTACTTCTGAGAAGTAGATGCCAAACAATAGGGGCCAAGGACCGAGCCCTGTGGGACACCACTTGTGACCGGCTTGGAGTCTGACACAGCGCCAGCAACTCTAACCCTGTGGGTTCTGTCCTTAAGCCAGTTTGCAACCCATCTTGTGACATATGGGTTTACATTTAAGCTGGTAAGTTTTTCTACAATACCCGAGTGGGGTATTTTGTCGAAAGCCTTTGCAAGGTCAAGGTAGGCTGTATGGACTGCCTTTCCCTCATCAATGGCCTTGGTGACTGTTTCAAGAAGTCGACCAAGTTCAAAAGGCATGATCTTCCCTTGACAAAGCCAAACTGGGTCGGGTCCAATGTCTGCAAGTCCCTATATCTTTGTTTATGAGCTCCATTATGATCCTCTCCATAGCTTTGCAGACTAGACTTGTTAAGCTTATGGGGCGGTAATTACCAGGGTCCGTGAGGCGCCTTTGTGGAGTGGGACAACAGTTGCCGTGACGCCACTCCTTGGGCACGTATCCTGTGGTAAGGCTGAGATTAAACAGCTGCCTTATGTGCGGGTTTAATTCCTCATTTAGCTCGTGTAGCACACAGCCGGGGACACCATCCAGTCCCATTGATGCTGTGTTTTAGCTTTAGAGAGAGCAGCTTTCACCTGCGCATTTGAGATGTCCGGGAGGCTACACTCGGCTGGGATAGTTATCTCTCCTTTGGGGGGGGGGGGTGAAGTTTGCACTGAACCTGTCTGCCAGTATGTTGGCAATGTCTGTGGGTTCAGTGATTTTTGTATCATTTTGGACTAATTCTGAGCATATCTGGGAGTTTCCACCCAGGTTCCTAACATAGCTGAAAAAGGCCTTATGATTGTCCTTTGAATACATGGCAATTTTTCTCTCAAAATTGGCCTTAGTTGATTTTATGAGTGCTCGTATTTTTTACTAATAATGATCAGGGGTGACTTCCCTTTTATGGATTTTGTTCTATCATGTAATAGCTTTCTCCTCTTATTGTAAAGTTTGTTAATGGCTGGGGTCCACCAGACTGGACGTTTGCCCTTTGTGGAAAGAGTCTTGGTTTTATTTGGGATTGCCTGATCCATGCAGTCCTGGAGGTGTTCATAGAAGGCATTTGTAAGGGCTTCCGCAGCTTGGGTTGTGGTTTCCACTGGCTCAGGGGCCTTGAAGGATACCACACCAGTCTTGAGTAGTGTGAAGTTTGCTTTAGAGAAGTTCTTCACTATGGTCTTTTTGTTTGGGGTGGGGCGGGATGTGGATTTCCAGTGAGATTAGTTTATGATCAGATCTCACCAATGAGGGATATACTTCGGTGTGGAGCATTTTGTCCCCATGTTTGTGACAATGAGATCTAGTATATTTTCTCCTCTCGTGGGAACAGTGACTAGCTGTTCCATGGCATTTGAATTTATGAACTCCAGGAACCGTTGGGCTAGAAAGTTAGGGCTTGAGTAATGTTCCCAGTCTATATTCGGGTAGTTGAAGTCACCCAATATGATGGTGTTTGGAGATACATTTATACCCTCCAGTGTCTTCAGGAAGGCTGTGTGGGGTTCCTGAGTTTGAGAGGGTGGCCTGTAGCATGCTACAATTTGTAGAGCAGTTTTGCCTATGGTTAGTTGCACCTGGATGGTTTCCGAGCTTCGTGCGTTGCCACCAACCTGGAGGTGTGGGTATCCTTTATGAATATGGATACACCCTCCTTTTGTGGTGTGGTCCGGGTTTTGGGGCGGAACGCATGATATGAGGTAAAACCTAATAGTGCCGGGTGCTCTCAGGAGCCTTGAACCAGGTTTCAGTTACAGCACAGACATCGATGTTCTCCATACTGAGAAGGGCCTCGAGTGCGTGCATTTTGAGATTTAGACTTCTGGCATTGAGCAGCATTACCCTCAGTTTCTTCCCATTTTGTTTTCTAGGGTGGTAGGTTTAGAATTTGAGCCTTGCCTAAAAAGGCACTATGGGGTGGCAAGAGCCTTAGCCAATATCCGGAATCCCAGGGTGACAGGTGCAAGCCGTCCCTTGAAGCAGCGTGGCTTGTCAAGCATGTCATCCCAGGCAGACAGACACTGGATCCCCTTTGAATGACACCAGACATTAAGCCAATTGTTAAAGCTGATCATCTTGTCTCTATATTGTGGCATCATTCTTGGTGAAGGAAGGATACTGCTCAGGGTTAGGGTCATACCTGCCTGGGCTACATAATCAGAGAGCTCCTCTATGTCTCTTTTCATGTAGTCCAGGGAGGTGCGTCTCAGGTCGTTCACACCAGCATGGACAATGACTGTGTCATATTTGTACTTGCCGTGGAGTGACCCGAGTGCTTGTGTTATGTGGCGGATTCTAGCGCCCGATAGGCAGCTTACTGTGACCCTCTCCTTGTTCAGCCTGGTGAGTGGGACGCCAGTGTGTCTGACTATGGAGTCACCTATGACAAGTATGTTTGGTGTTGTATTTGGCCTTAAGGGCTGTGACTGCTTTGCACACTGCTTTTGTGGTTTATGTGTTGCTTGTGGGGTGTCTTGAGGTAGCAGTTGTTTGGGTGTCTGCTTTGGAGGCCTCTGCTGTTTAGGTAAATTTTACTCAGAGCCTCGAGTATGTCTTTGTGTGTTTATGTGTTTGATTCAGTGGAGTGGTAGCATTATGTGAGGCTGGTTTTGTGGTGTGTGTAGTTGCCTTCTCCTCCTGTCTGGTCTTGCCAGTCCTGAGTTGAGAGAGATCAGCCTCCAGTTTGGCTAAATAGCTGCATCTCTCGCAAGTATTTGTGTTATGTGGGAGGAGGAGAGGGTTGTCTGTGTACATGAGGCAGTTATAACATTGCCTCAAGATTCCCAGATTCACCAGCTGGACCGAAGAGAAGATTGACAACTGACCTTTGGACATGCTAGAATAATATTGGGAATTCCTTAATTGAAAACAAGGGCCAGTGGGGAGTGAGGGTGTAGTGCTTTTAATTTTTAGTGCTGACTTATATAATTGCTTTAGTGAGCAAGTGCCAGGTAACTTGAGTGCAATGTGTTACAAGTAACTAAATGCAAAAGCGACAAACAGTAACTTTCTTTCAAGTGAAACAAGGAAATAAGTACAGTAAGCAATGCAGATATCACTAGTGATCCACAGAAGCGCTGAGAAGTTGCGTATTAGGTGGAATTAGCTTCCAGGAAATAACAAGCAAACAAACAACAAGCATATAAACAAAGCTAGATTCAGCAGGCCTGGATCTAGTCTATGCTAGAGCAAACAAGGTGAACCAATTTCAGTAAGATACAGTTCAAATATTCAGGCACTATAAACCTTTAACCAGAAATTCCCAGCTCAGAAGGGCAGAGTCCAGCCTCTTCTCCCACAAGAGTGCAGACCACGAACCTTCTTAATGTAAAATAACTGGCCTGAAGCCCAAGTGCCTAAACCAGAACTAATACACTTGGACACTGGGCTCTCAATCAGCAGTTCCCAACTTAGAAGGATGAAAGCTACCTGTCCTGCCACCACAGTGCTTGCCACAAACCTTCCTAATGTAAAACAACTGGTCTGAAGCCCAAGTGCTTAATCCAAAAGACTTGAATGATAGCTACACTTTAATCAAGTTACAACCAAGCAGTAATAAATACCATTGAATACTTTAGAGAATGTCTGGATTAGTGCTCAAGTTACACAAACAAAGCTAGATCCAGCAGGCCCGAATCCAGTCTATGCCACAGCAAACAAGGCGCACCAACTTCAGTAAAAAGTTCAGATATGCATGCACTATAAGCCTTTAACCAGAAATTCCCAGCTCAGAAGGGCAGAGTCCAGCCTCTCCTCCCACAAGAGTGCAGACCACGAACCCTCTTAATGTAAAATAACTGGCTTGAAAGCCCAAGTGCTTAAACCAGAATTAATACACTTTTAGAATAACAGACACTGAGCCCTCAATCAGCAGTTCTCAACCTAGAAGGATGTAAGCTACCTGTTCTGCCACAACAGTGCAGACCACAAACCCTCTCAGTGCAAAACAACCAACTGGTCCGAAGCCCAAGTGTTTAAACCAAAAGGCTTAGAATGAGTTACACCAAGCAGTAATAAATACAATTGAGTATTTTAAGATGATGCAAAAGTAAAAAGAAGTAGGTAAAAACACAAGTACAGTAAAAGCAGATGAAATTTTTTTTTTTTTTTTTTTTTTCTGAACAAGTGCTGAGATCAAAGAAACAGATTTGAGTGCTGAAACTAGAAAACTGGCTAGTTATAAGAAAAAAAACAAGCTAGAAGGCTTCCCTCAAACACAGAAGGGCTTGGGGCTCAGAAGCCTACAAATAGTCTGTACCACTTAACAAGAAAGGCAGGAAATAAGCTTAATTTTTTTTTTCTATTTCCCAGATGCTCTCTTTGTACACAGTAGGAGTGCCTGAAATCAGAATATGATCTCACTGCACTCAGTTGAGTGAGCAAATGAGATGGGCCCAGAGGCAGGCTGACCGGCGGGCAGTTTCAATGCCACTAAGATTAACACCAAAACAAAAACAGGGTGGGTGGGTGGGAATAACTGAAGAGCAGAATAACTTCAGTTAAAAATTCCTTCAACACTCAAATTAAATACTGTATTTTTTAAAAAAAAGAGCAGATAAAGGTACTTAAATTCTCTTATACGTCCAGTTGAATATAAGCAAGTTCTTAGCTGGCCAAGCTGAAGTTTTAAAGCAGGAATTATTTCACATGCACCAGTTTAAATATGCAAGGACAGGAAATCAAAGAATGTGGCTACCCCACACCTGTAATTACTAGCAAATAACAAAATTCAGCCAACACTAGCTTCAGTTCAAGTTACTGAAGAGCAGAATAACTTCAGTTAAAAATTCCTTCAACACTCAAATTAAATACTGTATTTTTTAAAAAAAGAGCAGATAAAGGTACTTAAATTCTCTTATATGTCCAGTTGAATATAACCAAGTTCTTAGCTGGCCAAGCTGAAGTTTTAAAGCAGGAATTATTTCACATGCACCAGTTTAAATATGCAAGGACAGGAAATCAAAGAATGTGGCTACCCCACACCTGTAATTACTAGCAAATAACAAAATTCAGCCAACACTAGCTTCAGTTCAAGTTACTGAAGAGCAGAATAACTTCAGTTAAAAATTCCTTCAACACTCAAATTAAATACTGTATTTTTTAAAAAAAGAGCAGATAAAGGTACTTAAATTCTCTTATACGTCCAGTTGAATATAACCAAGTTCTTAGCTGGCCAAGCTGAAGTTTTAAAGCAGGAATTATTTCACATGCACCAGTTTAAATATGCAAGGACAGGAAATCAAAGAATGTGGCTACCTCCACACCTGTAATTACTAGCAAATAACAAAATTCAGCCTACACTAGCTTCAGTTCAAGTTACTGAAGAGCAGAATAACTTCAGTTAAAAATTCCTTCAACACTCAAATTAAATACTGTATTTTTAAAAAAAAGAGCAGATAAAGGTACTTAAATTCTCTTATATGTCCAGTTGAATATAACCAAGTTCTTAGCTGGCCAAGCTGAAGTTTTAAAGCAGGAATTATTTCACATGCACCAGTTTAAATATGCAAGGACAGGAAATCAAAGAATGTGGCTACCCCCACACCTGTAATTACTAGCAAATAACAAAATTCAGCCAACACTAGCTTCAGTTCAAGTTACTGAAGAGCAGAATAACTTCAGTTAAAAATTCCTTCAACACTCAAATTAAATACTGTATTTTTAAAAAAAAAAAAGAGCAGATAAAGGTACTTAAATTCTCTTATGCGTCCAGTTGAATATAACCAAGTTCTTAGCTGGCCAAGCTGAAGTTTTAAAGCAGGAATCATTTCACATGCACCAGTTTAAATATGCAAGGACAGGAAATCAAAGAATGTGGCTACCCCCACACCTGTAATTACTAGCAAATAACAAAATTCAGCCAACACTAGCTTCAGTTCAAGTTACTGAAGAGCAGAATAACTTCAGTTTAAAATTCCTTCAACACTCAAATTAAATACTGTATTTTTAAAAAAAAAGAGCAGATAAAGGTACTTAAATTCTCTTATACATCCAGTTGAATATAACCAAGTTCTTAGCTGGCCAAGCTGAAGTTTTAAAGCAGGAATTATTTTACATGCACCAGTTTAAATATGCAAGGACAGGAAATCAAAGAATGTGGCTACCCCACACCTGTAATTACTAGCAAATAACAAAATTCAGCCAACACTAGCTTCAGTTCAAGTTACTGAAGAGCAGAATAACTTCAGTTAAAAATTCCTTCAACACTCAAATTAAATACTGTATTTTTAAAAAAAAAGAGCAGATAAAGGTACTTAAATTCTCTTATACGTCCAGTTGAATATAACCAAGTTCTTAGCTGGCCAAGCTGAAGTTTTAAAGCAGGAATTATTTCACATGCACCAGTTTAAATATGCAAGGACAGGAAATCAAAGAATGTGGCTACCCCCACACCTGTAATTACTAGCAAATAACAAAATTCAGCCAACACTAGCTTCAGTTCAAGTTACTGAAGAGCAGAATAACTTCAGTTAAAAATTCCTTCAACACTCAAATTAAATACTGTATTTTTAAAAAAAAGAGCAGATAAAGGTACTTAAATTCTCTTATACGTCCAGTTGAATATAACCAAGTTCTTAGCTGGCCAAGCTGAAGTTTTAAAGCAGGAATTATTTCACATGCAGCAGTTTAAATATGCAAGGACAGGAAATCAAAGAATGTGGCTACCCCACACCTGTAATTACTAGCAAATAACAAAATTCAGCCAACACTAGCTTCAGTTCAAGTTACTGAAGAGCAGAATAACTTCAGTTAAAAATTCCTTCAACACTCAAATTAAATACTGTATTTTTTTTAAAAAAAAGAGCAGATAAAGGTACTTAAATTCTCTTATACGTCCAGTTGAATATAACCAAGTTCTTAGCTGGCCAAGCTGAAGTTTTAAAGCAGGAATTATTTCACATGCACCAGTTTAAATATGCAAGGACAGGAAATCAAAGAATGTGGCTACCCCCACACCTGTAATTACTAGCAAATAACAAAATTCAGCCAACACTAGCTTCAGTTCAAGTTACTGAAGAGCAGAATAACTTCAGTTAAAAATTCCTTCAACACTCAAATTAAATACTGTATTTTTTAAAAAAAAGAGCAGATAAAGGTACTTAAATTCTCTTATACGTCCAGTTGAATATAACCAAGTTCTTAGCTGGCCAAGCTGAAGTTTTAAAGCAGGAATTATTTCACATGCACCAGACCCTCCCCCACTCCACCAACCAGTCCCATCCAATCATCTGCTCTTCCCCTGCATACCTCCACCCGCCAATTACTACCACTCCTCCCCACCCACCAAAGTTCCTTCACCCTCCTCTCTACTACATCTACACATAAATCCTCTACATTGCCTTCTCTTCCATCTATAATCATTCTTACCCCATCTATCTGTATCCTATTCCTACTCCCTTTATACCTTGCTACCTCCTACACCTACATCCATCTTCACCCCTCCTCCCTATCACACCCCCCCTCTTACTACCCTCTTCCTCATACCACGAAAACACACTTCCACAACATATCCTCCTCTCTAGTTCAATCCCACCCTCTCCATTTCTTCAGAATAAAACTTCTGCCTTTGTCAATTAAATGTTGCAAACCTAAACTAATACCATACTACTCTCAACTACCAAACAACAATCCAAAACTAGTTCTTCCCTTTCTCAACTACCTCTGCTTAGCTGGGGACATACACCCTAACCCAGGACCAAATACCACACCTACCCCTGCTCCCCCATCACCAATAATAAATCCAACCTTAAATATCTAAAATTCCTCACCATTAATGCCCAAAGCCTAAAAAATAAAGTAACCCACTTTCACACTTGGTTAAATCACAACTTGCCCGATATTGTAGCCATCTCAGAAACCTGGCTAAAACCACACATTAGCAACTCCGAATTCCTCCCCCTCTGGATATCAATCCCTCAGATATGACCACATAAATAGAAAAGGCGGCGATGAAGCCCTAATCTACTCCAGCCAGCTAGCCATCACTCCATACCCCAACCCCATTCCTCCATTCAGTAATGCTGAACTAGTAATAGGCCTACTAAAAGTAAATAACCACACATGTATCTGCATAATTTCCCTCTACATCCCCCCTGGAAATAACACCACTACTCTTGAGGAAATCCTATCCTGGGCCTCCACCAATATCAGTCTAGAGACCTATATACTTGGAGATGTAAACATCAACTGGAATAAAATCAACAACCCCAACCCCACCTTATCTATCAATCTATTTAATTACACCCAGCTAACTAACTCCATCACCAGGCCTAACAAAACAACCCCTGGATCCATACCAGACTGGATCCTAGTATCCCATCCTAACAAAGTCATAAATTCTGGTGTTATACCTGACCCTTTAGGAGGCCACTTCTCAGCCTTCACCCATCGAGCTACCCTCTCATCTCCTCACTCACACCAGCATATCCAGACTCGTAACCTCACAAACTTTAACCCAATAACTTTCTCTGACTCCCTAAGACAAACTAACTGAAACCCCCTAAAAACCCTTCCTCTAGACCAAGCCGTTGAGTTTTTCAACTCAACCTTTTTAAATGTCCTGAACTCCCTAGCCCCAATAAGAACAAAAAGGGTAAAAACCAAGACTGCCGTATGGCTAACCAAAGACACCAAAAAACTTATGCTACAAAGAGATAAAACCTGGAAAACGTATCTCCAACACAAACAGCCTGAAATTTTACTTAGATACAAACAACTACGAAACCTTGTTAAAAAACAAGTAATTAGAGACAAAAAGTCTTACTATACCAAACTTTAGTTAAATCATTCAAAAAAACTCAAACAGTTCTGGAACTCCATTAATTCCCTTCTCAATCCAGGTACCAAAATCAACCCCTGTCTTGACACCAGCATATCTGACCATGAAATAGCCTCTCTATTCAATTCCTTCTTCACCAACTGTATAGCTGAACTGACCAAGACCTTCCCCAACAATAACCCTTCCTTTCAACCCACCCAATCTTCCTCACCCCCTACTCCTCCTCCTCCTACATTTGAACTTAAATCCATCTCAACCTCTCATATAAAGAAGCTACTCTCTAACCTAAAACCATGCTTCAATGCCCCTTACAATATCCCATCCACCTTCCTAAAAATAGCCGCAGATGAAATCGCTCTCCCCATCAGTATCCTGATCAATCGATCCATGCTGGAATTATACGTGCCTAAATTATGGCGTGCTGCCTTTATTCTACCTCTTCATAAAGGAGGCAAAAATAATAGTATCTCAAATTTCCGCCCCATAGCTATCCTCTCCACAATCTCTAAACCCCTTGAGAAATGCATCCACCTTCAGCTCTCGCCATTTCTTGCCAAACACCAACTAATCACTCCTACCAAACACGGCTTCCGACCAGGCCACAGTACCATCACTGTTCTTCTCTCCTTCTTACACACTGCAAACCTTGCCCGAGACTCTGGAAAAATAGTTTCCACAGTTCTACTGGATCTATCCAAAGCATTTGATACCATCTCACATACCCACCTCCTAAACCATCTTTTTAATCTTAATCTTTCCCTCAATACCTTATCCTGGTTCTCCAGCTCTCTTTCTGACAGGTCTCAGGCTGCAAAATGGGGGAAAGGCACCTCTACCTTCCTTCCTATCCCCAATGGAGTACCCCAAGGATCCATACTTTGCCCTATGCTATTCAACATCTTTATTAAAGACTTCCACAAAGCCTTACCCAGCACCAAAATATGCAATACACAGATGATTCTACTTTAATCCGCTGTGCCTCAAACCTTCCTGAGCTCCAAACAGTCACTCAAACTGCTTTCTCCACCACTGAAAACTGGATGCTCCAAGATCATCTCTCACTAAATGCTAGCAATTCCAAAATACTTCTCTTCTTTCCTTCTAAAGCATCCCGTACTGACAAAACTTCATCCCAAATTACCAGCCTAAGCAACTCTACTATAGAGGTTGTCCCCTTCGCCAAACTTCTTGGAGTTACTATTGATGAACACCTAAAATTCAATACTCACATCCAGCAAAACATTAAGAAAACCCATATAAAACTTGGTTTACTGTGCAGAAACATCCACTTTCTCTCTCTCTCCCTCCACCAGACTAACTCTAGCCACAACCTATCTGCTCCTCTCACTACTGTACGGTGCTCCCATATTAACTAACTTATCCACCACTCTTGCCTCCAAACTGGAGGTCTGTTACAACAAAATTTCCAAATTTGCTACCAAGACCAAAGCCTCCTCCCAGCATTGTACTTCCCTTCATTTGTTAAATTGTCTTGAGTTCCCCAACCATTTATATTACCTCCAAATCATCACAGCCCACAAATTATTATTTCAACCTACTTAGTGTTCTGCACTATCCAACATCCTCCAACCTTATACCCCGCACAGAGCTCTCAGATCTACCCATCAAAACCTAATCTCTGTCCACAAACAAACCCAATCGCTCTGCAGGTCAGCATCTCCTAGCATTTTCCTTAGCAAAAAAATGGAACTCTCTCCCTACTTCACTAAGGACCTGCAAAAACATTGAAAACTTTAAAACTCAGCTGCATTCCTATCAGGAAATGCAACTGTGCTCTTCCCCTCACACCTCATAACCATTCCTCCCCTTACTCTCCTGGCTAATTCTGAACTCGAGTTGACCTGACACAATTGTACATACTGTAAATAACAAAATTGTACTTTGAATCTTAATTGTTATTTGCCTGTTTCCTATGCTAAAATGAAATTGTAATTGCTTTCTTCATCTTCTTAATTGTACCTATCCAAAGTATGCTAAGCAAATAATTCTTTGTAAATTCTCTGTAACCAAACTATGTAATGCGGAGCTTTTCTCCCCGGACCTCCACTGAAAATGGGCTCGCTGAGACCAGTGGACCTCCCCAGTCATCAAACTGGAATAAATAAATAAATACCCTCAGCAGCCCTAAATGCACTCTTTCAAAACAACACCTACATCAACATATAGAGCTACATCTCATGGATCCTGTACCTCTAAGTCCATAAGGCAAGTCACCACACAATCCAACATTCTAGCCTTTGGAGACTCCATTGTGACACACTGATGCCGCTCTCACAAGACTGAGTAAGGAGAAAGTTACGGTCAGTTGCTTATCAAGGGCTAGGACCCGCCACATTATGCATGGACTCAGATCACTGGATCACAATTACCAATATGACTCAGTCATAGTCCATGTGGGAATAAATGACCTGAGATGTACCCCCCTAGACTATATGAAGACAGACATCACAGAGCTTTCAGAATATGTGTCTCAGGCTGGTATGAGCCTAGCATTGAGCAGCATTTTAACTTCTCCAAGGATGATGCCCCAATACGAACAAAATATGATTGACTTTAATAATTGGTTTTGTTTCTGGTGTCATTCTAAGGGAGTGCAATATTTGTCAGCATAGAAGGAGATGGTCAACAGACCATGCTGCTTTGCCAGGGATGGTCTGCACCTCTTCCCTCTAGGCTTTTGAATATTAGCTAAAACATTGTCTTCCCCCATAATGCCTTTTTTAAGCAATGTCAAACTGAAAGTACATTTGACATAGCAAATCAAAACCAAGAAAATCTAAAGGTATTACTGCTCAATGTAGGAGCCTAAACAAAAAACTCCACTCCCTGGAAGCTCTCTTTACCCTACAGAATGCTGATGTCTGTGCAGTTTCAGAGATGTGGTTTAAAGCCATACCAACAGTGCTTTCCACACATTTAGACCAGCTACTTCACAAGCAGGGACTAAAAGTGGAGGTGCCTCTGTTTACATCAAAAATAAATATACTTCAAGGCTGGTCGAACAGGACAATGCATTGAGCTGCTCCATGTTCAAATCATCATAGGTAAAATCCAGTACCACTTCTTTGCAAGCTATAGGACCCCCTCTATGACCCAGGAAACCCATATCATGTGTTTAAATTTATTAGAAACACTAATTTCCCCACTTTTAACTGGGAATCCTATACATCAAACGTACATAGGTGTGTACGAGGCTAATGGCCCTGGAGCCTTTACAAACCTAGCCCATAGGATTACCCTGACATTGTGCCGCCAGACCTTAGTTCCCAGTGCCTCTGTCGAGTAGAGCCACTGGAGTGATCCACGCAGTGAATTTTCTATTTCCCATCCACTCATCAAGGTTTCTCTTGAAGAGGGCCAGTGAGGTGCTCTGTTTGACATGTATGGGAAGTCTATTCCATAGCAAGGGCAGTCTCTGGGTTATGAACCTGCCCCTTCAGCACGTTCTGTAGATTGTAGTAATGAGGTTGAGATCACTGGAGCATGTGGTGCGGATGGATTTCTTTAAATGTAGCATTTCTAACAGAGCTAGACCAGACATGGCTGTGTATGTCAAGGAGAGATTGCTTCTAAGTAGGCAATATGAGACAGAGAATAGTTGGAATTTTTTAAGTCTGTCCATATAAGACAAGTGTTTAAGGCCTAGGATCCTCTTTGTGAGGTACTTTTGCACCCTCTCCAGTTGTTGCAGGTGTCTAGTGAGGTACATGCCAAATGGGGTATTGTACTCGATGACTGGCCTAATGAGGGAAGAGTAGAGGGAGACAATGACCTGTTTCTTCTTGGATACAAAACCCTTAGTAATGAGATGCGCCACATAGAAGGACTTTCTGACCACAGTGGCAATGTGGTGGTCAAAAGAGAGGCTGGTGTCAACCTGTGTTCCCAGATCTCTTATAACACCTTCTGTGTTCAGTGGACTACCATCGATGTGGTAATTCATGGGAACCGGGTTTTTCCCAAAGGGGGTGACGACACATTTTTTGGCATTGAGCTTAAGGCCATGGTTCTGACACCAGTCATTGGTCTCAGTGAGGCCTTTCTGTAGGATGTCAGCATCACTTGGGGAGTTAATAATAGCTCCCAACTTGCAATCGTCTGCAAACTTTGTCAGCCAGAGACCCTTTGTGTTGGCCTGGACTTCAGAGAAGTAGATACCAAACACAGAGGTTCCTGGATTTTGTAAACACAAACTCTCTGGATCAGATAGTCAATCCACCAACCAGGAGTGGAACCATACTGGATGTGGTCCTCACTAATATGGGAGAGTGCTGCACACCCCCTACTGTAATCCCTTCCCTGGTAAGGTCAGACCACAAAATGGTCTCCTTTAAAGTAAAAATAAAACCTGGACCCACAGCTAAACCGGGAATATTCAGGAACTATTCTAAGGCTAACCTGCTATTAAGTGAGAACCTGGCAAAATTTCAAGCTCCTATAAACCTTGAGAACACTTTTGCCTATGCAGAACTGTTCACAGAAACCCTGTACAAGCATGTTAATAGCTGTATAGAGGCAGCTGTAACCACCAGGAAGAAGTACAGAACTAACTCAAAAAAAACAAGCCGCCCTGGTGGAATCACAAAATCAGTCGGATGTGTAACAGGAAGAAGAAAATCATGGCAAAAATTAAGAGATGCAGCACCCAGCAGGATAAAAGCATTCTCATTAAACTAAACAAACAACTCAGAGGACAAATAAAGTCTACCAAAGTCAAATTTGATGTAGGTTTGGCCTCCTAGGCTGAGGACAACCACAAAGAATTCTTCAGCTATCAGCAAAAACAACCACAGAGGTTCCAAACACGGCAAATACAATCTTTGCTTTGTTTTGTTGATTCTTTATTCTAAAAAATACAAACTGGTAAGCGCTTTCACGGATAACAAACTCCGCTTCATCAGACCATGTTAAACACAATGTAACAGATAACTATTTAAATGTTACAGCAGCCAATCAAGTACAAGGCTAAAAGTAAGGGAAAGGTCAGTATACTTTAGTTACATACTGTAGTGCAAAATAGACTTGCTTTGTGCTGACAATTGAAAGCAACTCACATCCACAATATTAAACACTATCAAACTATTGCAACCTTAAAAGCACAATACATATACATACATAGGAACAGATTAATGTACAAATAAGAAGCAGCATTTATAAAAGCAGCAACTAATAGTAAAATGTCTAAAAAAAATCCTGCTGATTCCTTGCTTATATCAGCATGGACAATGATGAAAAACAAAGCAGTCGATCTATTGAAAGTCTAAAGACAGAAGTAGTTGAACTAGTGTGGCTATTATATGGTACTAATAAAAACTGCCTGATACTAAATGTATAGTTAGCAAAAATGGATAGAATGGTGTGTAAAATGTATGACATGCATATGCTACCAAATGCATAATTGGGAGATATAAATATAGTCATGGAACATCCTGATAAAAAATTGATGTTAACATATTAACAGCAAGAGCTAACAATGTTTTTAGAGCTCTTGCTTTAAGGAAACGTTTTATTGATACCTTGCTGTTCAAACCCGGGGGTTTGTCAGCTTATAGCTGAATAATCCATTTCTGTTCTATGGATTCAGTCTTGTTTAATAGATCACCACCTTGAATATTGGCATGCACTAACTCTAAAGCAAAGAACTTAAACTTATGACTAGGGCCTGTCTCATTAACATGCATAGCTAAAGCACTGGATACTTTCACATTTCTAATGTCTCTCAAATGTTCAAGGATCCTATCCTTGAAAGCCCTGTTTGTCTTACCTACGTAGTAGGAAAAACAAGTGATGCAGAAACAGAAGTATACCAGATTCTTGGTCTGACAATCCGCATAGAAACTAGTGTCGATAATGAAACCAAGTTGGGGGTGAAGGAAATGACCCCCAGTGTGTATGCATTTATAAGCCATACACCTTCTACAGGTGTAGGTACCCTTTTCTGTCAGATTGGACATAGCTAGGAGGATTCAATGGTCTATAACAAAGTTGATTTTTGAGAGATTTGTTGTTCCTAAATGTAAAATCAGACTTATTTCCAATCACTCCTTGTAGTTCAGGTATATTTAGAAGAATATCCCAGTTGGCACTGATAATATCTCATACCATGCTGATGTTACTAGCATAGGTCAAAGGCATCATAAGCTTATTGACAACATTCATAGGGGTATGACTCTGATCAACAATTTGTTCAGGAGTCTGTGCAGAGGTAGAGCTATGATTAATACTAAAATATGGTTTACATCTTCCTTCCCTGTCATTCCAGGCTTCAAGTATTTGTGTTTCAATTACTTCTCTCCTGTGTCCTCTGTTTATAAATTCTTCCTTGAATAGGATGAGTGCCTTTTCTAACTGTGCATCCTCATTATGTAGACGCATGATACGGACAATTTGCCCCCGAAGCACATTTAGTTTGGTATGATAAGGATGCATGCTGTTATTGTGTAGAATGTTATTTCTTCTGACACTTTTCCTGTAAACGCTTGTGGACATGGAATATAGGGCATCCCAACTGATCTGTACATCTAAGAACTCTACAAGAGCAGAGGAATATTTAAAAGTAAATTTCAAAAAGGTGTTCACTCCATTTATATACTGAAAGAAATCCAGCAAGGATTCTTCAGGGTCCTGCCACAGCAAAAGTATATCATCCACAAAGCGCGTATGCCATCTAATCAATATGCCAAACCTGTCATTGGACAGAATGTACTAATTTTCCCAACTGACCAATGTTAGGTTGGCGTAGCTATTCGCACAAGCTGTGCCCATAGCCACGCCAACTTTTTGCATATAAAAAACGTCATTACAAAAGCATTGTTCTCCAAGATAATTTCTGAGGGTACAGAGAACATGAACTTTGTCAGTGGATGTATTATGTGTGAGTAGTACATGTCTAACATTCTCTATCCCCCAATCATTCGGTATAACGGTAAAAGGAGAGGTGATATCTAAGGTAACAAAGAAGCACAGTCCTGCAATAACATCAACATAATTACTAAGCTGAGACAAAAACTCTTTTGTATCTCTTAGTACGGTCTTGCATTTGTCTAAAACCACATGTACATTCTTTTCTACAAAAATTGACAACGGTTTAGTAATCCAGCCTCTACTGGATACTATAGGTCTCATTGGTGGTTTTGATAGACTTTTATGTATTTTGGGGAGGCCATATAATATGGGAATAGTGGGATTTTCTACCTTCAAATAGTCAAACAATGGTTCTGAGATTAAACCAGTCAATAAAAGGTCAAAGATCAAAAATTCCACTTTTTCATTGATTTCTTTCAGTATCACTGCTGACAAAGAAATATATGTGTCAGTCTCTCCCAATAATTCCATCATAGCAGATAGATACATATCCTTATCCAACACAACTATGCCTCCCCCTTTGTCAGCTGGTCTTAACTCAATGCTCTTTATATTTTTTAACTCAAATAGGGCATGCCTTTCAAGATATGTCATATTGAAAAAACAATCATTCTGTTTACCAGTAAATTTCTGTCTTAACTGCTTTTCACATACATCTGTAAATAACTCTACGGTAGGATTAGTAGGAGGTACAAACGTGCTTGGTTTTTTTAAAAATATTTTCATTCCCTATATTGTTTTTAAACATAGTTTTAAGGGTAAGAGTTCTACCAAATATCTTATGAGCACATAAAACATCAGTCAAGACAGCTCTTTGGGCTGGAACAAATGTTAGTCCTTTGTTTAAAACAGAGATCTGTGTTCTAGTTAGTTTAGCAGATGAAATATTAATCACAAAACCTGCTTCATTCTCTTTCCGTTTCTCGATATTCTTCAGCTATGTCCTCATCCTCAAAGGCAATACACAGTTGTGTGCAGAGCTCATTGTAAATGGAGCCATCTATACTGAACCAGAAGATATAGCAAACCTCCTGGCTGATAAATTCAGCTCCAACTTTATTCCTCTCTCCCCCTCAGCCTTCCCTCAGGAAATATTATCAAATATAACTCCCCCTACTATCACTAGGGAACAGGTCCTTAATGCTGTCTGTAAGACCAAGAACAAATGCCAAAGTAGTACACATGCTGCACCCATCATGCACAATTCAAAGCAGACATATAGACCCAGACAATATGCCTTCTAAATAGCATGAAACATGACCTATCAGTGCCTCTGGAATTACTGTTTAACTGTAGCCTCCAAACAGGCTTCGTGCCTCATGAATGGAGAAAAACAACAGTCATCCCTCTGCACAGATCCATACGTCTGACTAGTCTAATATGTAAAGCCATGGAAAGAATTATCATGGGGATGATCAATAGAGATATAGTAAACCTCCAGACACTGGACCCAACCCAGTTTGGTTTTGTAAAGGGCAGATCATGCCTACTCAACCTGGTGGACTTCTTTGAGAAGGTCACCAAAGCAATGGATGAGGGCAAAATCGTTCACACTGCCTACCTTGACCTGGCCAAGGCATTTGACACAATACCTCACTCCAGCATTGTTGACAAACTCAAAAGGTTAGTCACAAACCCATATGTCACCCAGTGGATAGCCAACTGTCTCACAGACAGGATCCAGGAAGTTAGAATTGGGGAGTCCACTTCTACAAAGAGGCCAGTCACAAGTGGAGTCTCTCAGTGATCAATCCTTGGACCGCTTCTTTTTGGCATTTACTTCTCAGAAGTCAAGGCCAATGTCAGTGGTCTCTGGCTGACTAAATCTCCAGATTATTGCAAATTAGGAGCTGTCATTGAATCTCACACTGATGCAAATGTTCTCCAGGAGGGGCTGACACAGACAGACAGCTGGTGTTAGAGTCATGAACTAAAACTAAATGCCAAGAAATGCATAATAGTATCCTTTGGGAAGTCATTCATCCCTGGTAACTATCATATTGACAACACACCCCTTAGAGGTGACCCAGTAGTCAGGGAGTTAGGAACACACATAGATCTAGCCTTTGATCATCATGTGTCTACACTGGTGAGGAAATCATTCCATGTTGCAAACTTATAAACAAAGGTATGGCATCTAAGTCCAAGGAAGTCGTTGTTCCACTGTATTTGGCATTCATCAGACCTATTATGAGTACAATGCCCCCTTTGCTATGTACCTAACCAGACATATCCAACAACGGGAACTTCCACAGAGGTTCCTCACTAAAAGAATACAGGGCATAAGTAATATGTCTTATGCAGACTGCCTCAATGCCCTATTCCTGTATTCTGTCTCCTACAGGCTTTTGAGGGGAGATCTATGCCTGGCATATAGGGCATTGTCAGACCCCACTCTGATGGACCTCCTGCATATCCACAAAACAAACAGTACCAGAATTACCTGTTCTAAAGACTTAAACTTTGCCTGTGATATAAATAGAACCTGCTGGAGAGATAGGTATGTATCTCAGAGACTACCCCATCTATGGAACAGGCTCCCCATCCATGTGAAGCAGAGTTCCTCCCTAATCCAATTCAGGCGCAACTTGGACAACTGGATAGGAAACTGGAAGTTCATTCCTGGTTTGGCACCTATGTCTCTAATGCAAACAGGTAACCTGTAAATGGTTCATTTCCCAGGCCCATGCTTACACTTATCAAGGGTATCAGAACTCATCAGACATTTGGGATGCATAGCTAGGCTTAAAAAGGCCCTTGTGGTCATTAGCCTAGTAAGCACCTATGAACCTGTCTATTGTTATGGTAAGTGCATAGCTTTTGTTTTAAATTCCAATCTTATAAACAAAAAGAATGGGTACTGGGAGCACTATAGAGGAAAGGAAGAGATATAAAAATTGGGTCTACAGGGGTGTTCTTACTCAATGGTTATGTGCAAGAAAAGGAATGAGCACTTCCAAGGAATTAGACTGTGTTTGTAACTTGGCCTCCGGATAAGTTTCCATTACCAAGCAGTACTAAAGTTTTATTATGTCCAAGGAGTGAAGACATATCTTTACCACTGACAGAGCATTGGAGCATCTGAAAGAATATAAAGAACTGGCAGATGTGGGAACAACAGGAGAAGGGGCATCCCCAGGGGAAAAAGAAATAGCAGGCAGAGAAGCAATATACAAAATTGCTTATAAAACCCTTCCTGGTCTTCCCGCAAAAGCTAATAGAGACAAAGAAACAGATGGTGCAACACACAGAGCTGTGCAAGTAGAAAATCCCTTGGAATCAGATGAAGACTCAGAATAGCAGGCTAGCAAATGACAGTATGCTACTTGAATCATTTACATGTACGGGCTCTTGTAAGTGGATTACTTATGTAAGAGAGGTACAAAGAGATTCTCTAGCAAAGACATTTCTTATATTCTTAGTTTTATTTTTATCTTATTTTGGTGGACTCTAAGCTGAACCTGACTCAAAATAAAGGAGCCTAGATGGCACTTTAATGGACACAAAGCACAGAACATAAAGGAACATAAAGATGGTAAAAGTCTCTGTCTTTATATAGAAATGACTGATAGTTTTGGAGTGTGTTTGGACTCCACCTTTTGAAGTTGAGCATAGTTCTTTTTAACCAGAATGAAATGGAAGTAACTACTCAAGGTTATATTTTGAAATGGTTATCATGCAAAAGCATCTGCTGGGGAAGTGAAGTGACTTATAGAAGAGGAGGGATCAAGCAAAGAAGGCCATAACACCAAATACAAAGGGAAGTGGGCAACTTTGGAAATGTGGTCTTAAGGGGAAAACTAAGCTAATCAGATTGCTTGTATTGTTAGAGCTATAATAGGAAAGGAAGTTTTGTTGGATCCCAACCAAGGGGCAGGATTGGTCAGAAAACAAGCATATGAAGCCATTCGCTCTTCTAACCCACTTCTTGCAAATGAATATAAATGAAGCACCACTACTAAAAACAGGTACAGAATAACCCTATGAAGTTGCTGTGATGGGGGGGGGGGGGTTCCTCTTTAATGCTTTGTGAATTTCCCATGAAACTGTGAGATGCAAACTGGACTCAGAATAAAGGGGCCCAGGCAGTGCACTTGCTCAGGTAGTTGGCATGCAAAGTCAAAAAAGCAAAGCACAGATACGGAAGCAGAGAGGTGGCAAAAGCCCCCATTCCATATACAAATGACTACTGGTTTGGGAGTATATTTTTATTTTACAGTACACCCTGTAATGTAGATTGTGGCTGTCCTTAAGAGTGCTGAGGAGAGATCTGTTCAAGAATAAGATAATTTAAAATGATAATGGTTCAAAAGCATATGACAAGAGCATTAATGCTGTCGCATCACAGCAAGAGGTTCTCCAGTTCGATTCTCGGCTGGGGTGCCTTCTATGTGGAGTTTGCATGTTCTCCCTGCGTTCGCGTGGGTTTCCTCCGGGTACTCCGATTTCCTCCCACATTCTAAAAACATGCTTCTGGAGCATTTCTCCCCGGGCCTCCGCCGAAAACAGGATCTGTGGAACCTAGTCGGACTTTCCTGGTCAACAAATGTTAAATAAACAAATAAATAAAATAAAAATAAAAAGAGATGGAAATATTTATAGAAAAGGAGGGATTATGTCAGGTAAGTGGAAATAGTAAAACAGAAGTGGGCAAGTTTAGAAATGTAGTCTTAAGGGAAATCAAGAAACTCAAAATTCTCATTCTGTTACAATTATAATAAGGAGGTTTCAGTGGATCCTATCCTAATCAAAGGATGGGCAGACAAGAAGTGTAAAATTATGCGTATGAAGTTAGTTGCAGTACCGGCTGACTTCAAAAAAATGAATAGATGCTGTTTTGCCACTGCAAGCAGGAACTGAATAAACTTGAGATGTTACCTTGTATTTTAAGAGGTGGACTATTTTTTTTTTGCTTTTTGATTTCTGTTTTTTGTTGTAAATAGGGTGAATCCCAAGCTGAACTTATGAGAAGCAGACATGTATAAACATCATGTTTAAGGAATGAACAGAGTTAAGGAAGGGGAAGTGGTGTGGGAGGCAGAGGGGGAGAAGGGGAAGGAAAAAGTGATGAGCCCCCAACATGGTTTGTCAAACTGAGATGCAAAAAGTAAATAGGCAGGGGAGGGGCAAGTGAAACTATAAGAAAGAATAAGATTGGAACAGGCTGACTATGAGCACAATATAGTGAAATGGAATTTAAGATCTAAGTAAGAAGAAAGTATTGTGTGGAATAACACAGAAGACAAGAAAAAGAGGTTTGTGTAATGGGGAGTAAACAGAAACTACCAGCAGGGAGTGGGAAGGGGAAGAAGCTAAAGGAGAAATAAGGAGTGCAGAAGATGCCAAGGGAAAAGGGAGATAGATTATATTGGGCGGTGATACATACATTTAGGAGGCAATACTTTTTATAGTGAGGTAGAATAAGGATGGGAGTTGTATATGCTTTTTTACATGTTTGATAGAAAAATAATCAAATTAAGGTGTATGACCTGAGGAGGGGGAGAAGGAAACTAGTCTGCTAGTAATGAGTAAAGAGATAAATAATATGAGGCTTGGACAACAGACATAAAAATTATGAAAGTAGCAGTGATAATGTGGTAGAATTAAAGGTATTTTCTTTTAACATTAATGGGTTGGTAAACAGCCAAAAGCAGGACAAGATAATGGTTCAAATTTATATAAAAGCCAAGGGGACATGGTGATGTTGCAGGAAACACATTTGTAGGAGGATCATCTTATCTGAATTAAAAAAATGTAATGGTCATTTTTGAGCACAAGTAAATGGGAGGGGGAAAAAAAAAAAGAGAGAAGTCTTAACCCTGGTCCAAAAAAGGACACAATGCATGAGGGACAACAGTATCAAAGATAAGCAGGGTGAATACGTTATAATAGGTGGATATGGGAAAGTCAAAATTTAACAGTGGTGATGTGTATATCCCCAAAAGTGGAATAAAGCAGCTGAAGGAAGTTGTAGGAGAAACAGTACATGCTCATGTCTTGATTGGGGGGGGGGGGGTGAATGGAATCTTATTTGTGATCACACAAATGTCTTAAGAGAGTCATAGAACACTAAAGCTAGGGAGATAATTTGTATTGTTGACTAAATATCTGAAACATTTTGGCTTAAGGGTTAATGCCAGAGGAAAAAAAAAATAAGCTGAGGAATTTACACCTGGGCCCACCTGTTCAGGATATGCATATCGTCAGAACATGTTAGGTGTGTCCATTACCACACCACTCACCCATTAAACCTATGAGACCGTGCCCCTGTAGAGGCAGGGATAAAAAACAACATGAAAAGAAGGTAAGACATTGGTGCTTCCCAGTGAACCTACTGAAAAGGTAGAGCTTTAAGCAGTGAATAATTAAAACACTAGAAGAGGTTCTCCAAGGGGGATAAGGGTGGAATAATGAATAATTGAGTGCCAGTTAGGATAAATTAAAAAATAAAAATGTAGGTGTCTAGTGACTTAAAAGACAAGAGAAGAATGTGTTGAGAGCAATAAGCAGTGCAAGCAAGCACTATTGAGTGAAAGAACTTTAGGGTAAAGAGACAGTAAGGAATACACACTATGAAAGGGATATTCAATGTGCCAAGGCAGAGATAGAGACACACTTATTGGTCAAGTAAGAAAGAAAAATAGCTTTAGCAATGCTGCATTTTGATAGGAATCCCAAAAATATCAAGTACTTTGCATAAAGGTTGAGGCAGCAGGTAGTGGAGAGAATGATTAGGAAGCCAATGAATTTAGAGACAGAGAAACTTTAAATCAGATGGGAAAGAGACCCTTGTAGGATTTAGATATTACTACGTTGCTCTACATCTCTGAGAATAGTGGGGAGGGAGGAAGCAAATAAAGCAAATGAATAGTTTTAGAGAGCTAAAAATAAAAGATAATGAGGAGAATAATTCAATGGCTGAAATAACTAGAGAGGAGATAAGAGAGGCAATAAGGAGGCAGGCTATGAAGAAATATCTGGGGGTAGATGGAATCCCATTGGAAGCTTGTAAAATGAAAGAGATTGTTAGTGAACTGTGGCATAGCCTCTTCAATGAGATATCAAAAAGAGGTCAACCTCCCAAATCCAGGAAGTAGTATCACTACTACCTAAGGAAAATAAAGACTCACCTGATCAAGGTTCATATAAGCCAATCTCTGTAATGAACCATGACTATAACATCTTTCAGCTGTTCCAGTTAGGGGTCACCACAGCGGATCATCTGTTTCCATTTCTTCTTGTCCTCTGCATCTTGCTTTGTCACACCAACCACCTGCATATCCTCTCTCACTACACCCATAAACCTTATCTTAGGCCTTCCTCTTTTCCTTTTACCTGGCAGCTCCATTCTTAGCATTCTTTCCCAATACACCCAGCATCCCTCCTCAGCACATGTCCAAACCAACACAATCTTGCCTCTCTGGCTTTGTCTCCAAACTGTCTAATCTGAGATAACCCTCTAATATACTTATTCCTAATCCTGCCCATCCTTGTCACACCCAGTGCAAATCTTATCATCTTTAACTCTGCCACCTCCAGCTCTGACTCCTGCCTTTGTGTCAGTGCCACCGTCTCCAATCCATATAACATAGCAGGTCTCACTACCCTCTTGTAGACCTTCCCTTTCACTCTTACTGGTACCACTCTGTCACAAATCACTCCTGGAACTCTTCTCCACTAACTCCACCCTGCCTGTACTCTCTTCTTCATCTCTTTTCCACACTCACCATTACTATGAACTGTTGATCCCAAGTATTTAAACTCATCCACCTTTGCCAACTCTACTTCCTGCATCCTCATCATTCCTCTATCCTCCCTCTCATTCAGACACATATATTCTGCCTTAGTCCTGCTGACCTTCATTCCTCTCCTCTCTAGAGCATATCTCCACCTCTCCATGGTCTCCTCAACCTGTTCCCTACTCTCACTACAGATCACAATGTCATCCGCAAACATCATAGTCCACAGGGACTCCTGTCTGATCTCGCCTGTCAACCTGTCCATCAGCATTGCAAATAAGAAAGGGCTCAGAGCTGATCCTTGATGTAATCCCACCTCCACCTTAAACGCATCTGTCATTCCTACTGCAGACCTTGCAACTGTCACACTACGTATCCTGTGCGACTCTTACATACTTCTCTGCCACTCCCGACTTCCTCGTACAATACCACAACTAGTCTCTAAGTCCACAAAGACACAATGCAAGTCCTTCTGACCTTCTCTATACTTCTCCATCAACACTCTCAGAGCAAACATCACATTTGTAGTACTCATTCCCAGCATGAAACCATACTGCTGCTCACTAATCATCACCTCCCTTCTTAACCTAGCTTCCACTACTCTTTCCTGTATAACTTCACGCTGTGATTGATCAGTTGTATTCCTCTGTAGTTACTGCAGCTCTGCACATCACCCTTATTCTTAAAAATCCATACCAAAACACTTCTCCACTCCTCAAGCATCATCTCACTTTCCAGGATTTCAGTAAACCATCTGGTTAAAAACTCCACTGCAGTCTCTCCTAAACACCTCCATGTTTCCACAGGTATGTCATCTGGAGCAACAGCCTTTCCATTCTTTATCATCTTCATAGCTGTCCTTACTTCCTCCTTGCTAATCCATTGCACTTCCTGATTCACTATCCCCACATCATCCAATGTTCATAGGTTCATACTAGGCTATCTGCCCTAGGGCATTTATAAGCCTAGCCAGAGTGTGTTTGGCTTTCGCCACCCATTTTAAATTAATTTTGCTATGCCTTTTTTTGAGGTTAGTATACTGTACCTCTGTCTAACAGTGACACAGAAGTCATAGCCGGGGTAAACCTACGATCTCCCATCCACTCATCAAGATTCCTCTTGAAGAGAGTCAATGTAGGACTCTGCCTAACCTGGACTGGGATTTTATTCCAGAGTGAAGGGAGCCTCTGGGTTATGAATCTGTCCCTCCAGCATGTCCTATTTATTTCAGTGCTGAGGTTCAAGTCTCTCGAGCGCGTAGCTCGATGGGATTTGGATTTTCTGAGGTGCAGCATGTCCATTAATTCTGGGTTGGACATGGCTTTATACATCAGGCACAGATCGCCTCTGAGCAGGCGGTATGCCACTGAGTAGAGCTGGAGTTTCTTTAACCGGGCAGCATATGGCATCTGTTTGAGCCCTTTGATCCTCTTGGTGAGGTACTTTTGGGGTCTTTCCAGTTGCTGCAGGTGTCTGGTAAGGTACATCCCAAAAGGGGCATTGTACTCAATTATGGGCCTGATGAGGGATGAGTAAAGAGGCACGATGACCTCCTGACCTAGATGTGAATCCCTTCATGATTAGGTGGGCTATATAAAATGTTTTTCTAACCACTTTGGCCACGTGGTTGTCAAATGAGAGATTGCTATCAACTTGGGTCCCCAGGTCCCTAATGACTTCTTCTGTATTTAATGGATTACCACCTATGTGGTAATTTGTGGGCACTTTGTTATTGCCAAAGGGGATGACTATACACTTTTTGGCGTTTAGCTTGAGGCCATGGCTCTGGCACCAGTTGTCTGTTTCTATGAGGCCCTTTTGGAGGATGCTTGTGTCGGCTGGAGAGTTGATTATGGCGCCCAGTTTGCAGTCATCTGTGAACTTGGTCAGCTACATTCCTTCCATGTTGGCCTGTACCGCCGAGAAATATATACCGAACAAGAGAGGTCTCAGGACTGAGCCTTGTGGGACGCCACTTGTAACTGGTTTGGAGTCTGACATGGCTCCAGCAATTCTAACCATGTGGGTTCTGTCCTTGAGCCAGTTTGCAACCCATCTAGTGACATAGGGGTTTATATTTAAGCTGGTGAGCTTATCTATAATGTCCGAGTGGGGTATTGTATCCGCTTTTGCGAGGTCCAGGTAGGCTGTGTGGACCACTTTCCCCTCGTCAATGGTCTTGGTGACTGTTTCAAAGAAATCGACCAGGTTTAAGAGGCAGGATCTGCCCTTAACAAAGCCGAACTGGGTAGGATCCAGTGTTTGTAGGTCCCCAATATCTTTATTTATGAGGTCCATGATGATCCTTTCCATAGCTTTGCAGACCAAGCTAGTCAGGCTTATGGGGCGATAGTTTCCAGGATCCGTTGAGGCACCACCTTTGTGGAGAGGGACCACTGTTGCTGTACGCCACTCTTTGGGTACATATCCTGTAGTAAGGCTAAGATTGAACAGTAGTTTTATGTTTGGGTTTAGCTCTTCTTGGAGTTCATGTAGGACACAGCCGGGACACCATCTGGTCCCATTGATGCTGTCTTTTTGCTTTGGAGAGGCGGCTCTTACCTGAGCATCTGAGATGTCAGGGGCAGCACTCTGTTGGGATAGATATTTGCCCTTGTGGTGGGGGAGTTTGCACTGAACCTGTCAGCTAGGATGTTGGCAATGTCTGTGGGCTCGGTGTATTTTTTGTCATTTTGGACTAATTCTGAACATATCTGGGAATTCCCACCCAGGTTCCTAACATAACTAAAGAAAGCCTTGTGATTATCCTTAGTGTCCTGTGCAATTTTTCTCTCGAAGCTGGCCTTAGACGATTTTATGAGTGCCTGTAGTTTTGCTAATACTGATCAGAGATGCCTTCCCTTTTGGGATTTTGCTCTATCATGTAGTAGCTTCCTCCTTCTATTGTATAGTTTGTTTATGGCTGGGGTCCACCAGACAGGACGTCTGCCTTTGCAGGATTGGGTCTTGGTTTTATTTGGGATTGCATGATCCATGCATTCCTTAAGGTGTTCATAGAATGCGTTTATAAAGGATTCTGCGGTCTGGGCCGTATTTTCCACAGGCCCGGGGGCTTTGAAGGATTTTGCCTCGGTTTTGAGGCGTGTGAAATTTGCTTTAGAGAAGTTTTTCACTGTGGTTTTCTAGGCAAGGGGTGGGGTCGGGATGTGAATATCCAGTGAGATTAGTTTATGGTCTGATCTTACCAGTGAGGGATACACTTCTGGTCTGGAGCATAGTGTCCCCATGTTGGTGATGATCAGGTCCAGTATGTTTTCCCCTCTTGTGGGAATGGTAACAAGTTGTTCCATGGCATTTGAGTTTATAAATTCTAGGAACCTTTGGGCTAGGGTGTTGGAGCTAGAGTAATGCTCCCAGTCTATGTTTGGGTAGTTGAAGTCGCCCAATATAATGGTGTTTGGAGAGACCTTCATATTTTCCAGTATTCTCAGGAAGGCCGGGTGGGGTTCCTGTGTTTGGGAGGGTGGTCTGTAGCAGGCTATAAACTGGAAGGCAGTTTTACCCACAGTTAGTTGCACATGGATAGTCCCTGATGCTTCGTGCTGTGCAACCAACCTGGAGGTGTGGGTATCTTTGACGAATATTGATACTCCCCCTCCTTTTGTGGTTTGGTCCAAGTTTTGGGGCCGAAAAGCATGGTATGAGGTATAACCTGGTAGTGCTGTGGTGCTCTCGGGAGCCTTGAACCAGGTTTCTGTTACTGCACAGATATCGATGTTCTCCATGCTAAGGAGAGTTTCGAGTGCGTGCATCTTGAGGTTTAGACTTCTGGCGTTGAGTAGCATTACTCTTAGTTTCTTATCCCTTGTGATACCTATGGAGGTGGGTTTGTCTTTTGAGCCTTGCCTAAAAAGGCATTATGGGGTAGCAAGAGCCTTTGCCAATATCCAAAAGCCCAGAGGTGACAGGTGCAAGCCGTCCCTAGCGAAGCATTGTGGCTTGTCGAGCATGTCATCCCAGGCTGACAGGCATTGGATCCCCTTTGAATGACACCAACACTTAAGCCAATTGTTGAAATTGATCATCTTGTCTTCATATTGTGGCATCATTCTTGGTGAGGGTAAGATGCTACTCAAGGTCAGGGTCATACCAGCCTGGGCTACATGCTCAGAGAGCTCCTCTATGTCTCTTTTCATGTAGTCCAGGGAGGTACATCTCAGGTCATTCACACCAGCATGGACAATGACTGAGTCATATTTGTACTTGCCTTGGAGTGACCTGAGTGCTTGTGTTATGTGGCGGATCCTAGCGCCCGACAGGCAGCTCACCGTGACCTTCTCCTTGTTCAGCCTGGTGAGTGGGACGTCAGTGTGCCTGACGATAGAGTCACCTATTACAAGTGTATCAGGTGTGTTGTTTAGCCTTAAGGGCTGTGACTGTTCGGCACACTGGCTTTGTGAGCTATGTGTTGCACGTGTTTTGTTTTGGGGTAGCGGTTGCTTGGGTGTCTGCTTTGGAGGTCTCTGCTGCTTAGGCAGATTTTTATTTAGAGCCTCCGTGTATGTTTTTGTGTGTTTATGTGTTTGGTTTGTTGTCATGGTAGGTCTATGTGAGACTGGAATTGTAGTGAGTGTGGTTTCCTTCTCCTCCTGACTGGTTACGCCAGTACTGAGTTGAGAGAGCTTAGCCTCCAGTTTGGCTATATGGTTGCATCTCTCACATGTGTTGGAATTTGTTGGGAGGAGGAGAGGGTTGTCTGTGTACATGAGGCAGTTGTAACATTGCCACAAGATTCCCAGATTCACCAGCTGGACCGGAGAGGAGATTGACAACTGACCTTTGGACATGCTAGAATAGTATTGGGAATTCCTTTAGAATTGAAAAAAAGGGCTAATGGGGAACAAGGTACTCAAGGGGAGTTTGTGAGGTTGTAGTGCTTTTAATTTTTTAGAGCTGACTTATATAATTGCTTTAGTGAGCAAGTGCCAGGTAACTTAAATGCAATGTGTTACAGGTAACTTAAATGCAAAAACGACAAACAGTAACTTTCTTTCAAGTGAAACAAGGAAATAAGTACAGTAAGCAATGCAGATATCACTAGGGATCCACAGAAGTGCTAAAAGGCCACGTTTTAGGTGGAATTAGCGTTTCAGGGAAATAAACAAACAACAAGCATACAAACAAAGCTAGATTCAGCAGGCCTGGATCTAGTCTATGCTACAGCAAACAAGGTGTACCAATTTCAGTAAGAAACAGTTAGAATATGCAGGCAGTATAAGCCTTTAACCAGAAATTCCCTGCTCAGAAGGACAGAGTCCAGCCTCTCCTCCCACAAGAGTGCAGAACACGAACCCTCTTAATGTAAAATAACTGGCCTCAAGCCCAAGTGCTTAAACCAGAATTAATACACTTTTAGAATAACAGACACTGAGCCCTCAATCAGCAGTTCCCAACTTAGAAGGATGTAAGCTACCTGTTCTGCCACTACAGTGCAGACCACAAACCTTCTTAATGTAAAACTGGTCTGAAGCCCAGGTGCTTAAACTAAAAGGCTTAGAATGAGTTACACCAAGCAGTAATAAATACAATTGAGTACTTTTAAGATGACGCAAAAGCAAAATAAAGTAGGAAAAAACACAAATACAGTAAAAGCAGATACATTTTTTTTTTTTTTTTTTTTGTGGAAAGAGAAAAAGGAAAGAGAGAAAGGAGTAGCAGAAACTAAGCTGATTGGCCTTCTCAAATGCTCTCCCTGTACTGGGTAGAATGAGGTAATGACACTAGACTGGGAGGAGGGTCCCAGATCAAATTTACACTAGGGGCGGGCAACTGCAAAGCCAGCAACTGCGGAATGTTACTCACAGCTGAAAAGCAGCAATGAGCCTTTAAATGAAAGTTTTAAACAGATAAAGGAGCCACTAGAAAAAAGAGTATAACTGCAACAAGTTATCATAAACAAACAATCCAACAGATGCTTAATAAGAGTGGACAATTTCCAGTTAATACCTCACACACAGTGAAACTAGCTAGAAAAAAATACACAGTACACAAAGTGCTATAAACAACAAAGAAATAAAGAACAAAATAAACATAAAACAGGATACTTAATGTTATATATTATAGCTCTGAGTTTACTGAGTGTCCTTCCTTCGATTAGCTCACTGTAAAATGGCAGAACACTCACAACTGAGCTTCTTAGGTAACAGAAAGTTGAAACCTGAGACAGCTTTTAAGAAAGAAATCTCAAAAGAACCAATGAGGTGCTAAGTCTAAGCTGTAGTCCAGGAGAGCTCAGTCAGCCAATGACCTCAAACAATTCTCTCTCACTGAAATGCCTGATGGCTTTGGCTAAAACAAGATGTCCCTGAATTATGTGCTCAGACACACAGCCTCCACAAACACTAGGCCCAAATACATGCCTGACTATGGAAATGCTACAAATATCCCTTCTCTCTCTCATTCTCTTCATTCATCAGCCCCTCAAAGTACTGTTTCCATCTGCTCAACACATTTTCTTCTCTTGTGAGTATGTTTCCCTCATTATCCTTTATCACCCTTACCTGTTGCACATTTTTCCCAGATCAGTCACTCTGTCTAGCCAATTGGTACAGGTCCTTTTCTCCCTCCCTAGTGTCCAACCTTTCATACAACTCTCCATATGCGTTATCCTTATCCTTTGCCACCTCTCTCTTCACCATACTCCTCATCTCATTATACTCCTGTCTACTTTCTTCATCTTTCTGACAATCCCACTTCTTCGCCAACCTCTTTCTTTGTATATTGTCCTGTACATCTTCATTCCACCACCAAGTCCCCTTGTCCTCCTTCCTCTGTCCAGACATCACACCAAGCACCTTTCTAGCCATCTCTCTTACTAGCTCTGCTGTAGTTACCCAGCTATTTGGTAACTCTTCACAGCCACTCAGTGCCTGTCTTAACTCTTCCCTGAACTCCACCTCACAATCACCCTTTTTCAACTTCCACCATTTGATCCGTGGCACTACCCTCACACTCCTCCTCCTCTTCTTAATCACCAAAGTCATCCTACAGACCACCATTCTATGCTGCTTAACTACACTTTCCCCTGTCACCACTTTACAGTCTCCAATCTCCTTCAGAGTAGCCCTCCTGCATAGGATATAATCCACCTGTGTGCATCTTTCTCCACTCTTGTAAGTCAGCATATGCTCCTCCCTCTTCTTAAAATACGTATTCACCACAGCCATATCCATCCTTATTGCAAAATCCACTGCCATCTGACCTTCTGCATTCCTCTCCTTAACACTATACCGACCCATCACTTCCTCATCCCCTCTGTTCCCTTCACAAACATGCCCATTAAAGTCCATTCCAATTACCACTCTCTCAACCTAGGGTACACTCACCACCACTTCATCCAACTCACTCTAAAAATTTTCTTTCTCATCCATCGCACACCCAACTTGCAGAACATATGCACTAACAATATTCATAGTCACACCATCAATTTACAACTTCATAAACATTACACTATCCAACACTCTTTTCACCTCCAAAACACTCTTGGCATATTGTTCCTTCAGGATAACCCTACCCCATTTCTCCTCCCATCCACACCATGATAGAACAATTTGAACCCACCTCTGATAAACCTGACCTTACCCCCTTCTATCTGGTCTATTGCACGCACAATATATCAACCTTCCTTCTCTTCATCAAATCAGCTAGCTCTCTCCCTATACCAGTCATAGTAACAACATTCAAAGTTCCTACCCTCACTACCACACTCCTACACCATGACTATAGCATGTTTATGAATATTCTGTCAGAATGGTTGGCTAAGTAGTTACCTTCAACAATAAACTTAGACCAATGTAAATTTGTAAAGGGGAGACAAACATTCAACAACCTAAGCAGGATTTTAATGATGCAAAGACATGCAATTCAGAACAAAAATAGGTCTGGATGCACAAAAGACTTTTGACTGGGTCAGCTGGGAATTTATGCTGAGTGTATTGGAATTAGTGGGAATCATGGGAAGATGGATTCAGGTGATTCAGAATATTTATATGGAGCAAACATGCAGGTTAAAGTAACAGGGAGATTATCAAGGAGTTTTGGCCAAAGTAGAGGTGCAAGACAGACACTTTCCCCCTTTTGCTTATCCTATACATTCAGCCACTATCACAAGCAGTTTGAAGTTGTAGAATCAAGGATAAACCAGGTAGAACCCCCCCAACAAAATCCCTTTATCTGCTGATGATATAATTTTGTATGTTGTAGACCCAGAAGGATATAGCTCATAAATACATAAATATTTAAGGTAGTCAGGCAATTTGGGGAGATTGCAGGGTACAAAATAAATAGGCATATAACACAAAGTGATTTACAACGATACACCCATATTCAGTCTAGTACAGGAATAGCCATACTTTTGGGGTTAAGGAATGAAATCCTTCGAGAGCCAGAGATGGATAGAGTAGCAAAATGAATGCTTCAGAAAGATGGTGATCAAACTGAAAACTTGGAAGCTGCTAAATATGGATCTAGACAGTAAAATACAGGCTGTGAATTTGTTCTTTGTCCCCTTGGCCTTGTGTGGAGGACAGGCTTATTTGACTTATGGAACCAAGTAGAGAAATTTGATCTAGGATCCATAAAGGAATAAAGGATCTCATCTGGGAATGGAATGCAACTTGAGTAGCTTGGAATAAACTGATTATTCCAGTAGAAGATGGGGGCCCAAGATTACTAAGCTTAGAAGAATATTATGAGTCAGCGCAGATTAGGCTGGTATATATTTTGCAACACCAGGCATACCATTCAAAATGGAAGGAAATGAGGTTGGGTAAAAGACAAAGGTAGGATAGGATTATGAAATAAAAACATTCAAGCAGACAAGTTTAAGGAGGTGGCATCCTATGCTTATGATAGGGTAAAAGTGATTATAAGAAAACATAAACTACAAGCTTGGTGGAAAGACTTACTTCCAATAAGATACCGTAAGTAAACCAGAAGAGGGGAGGTAGGGGGAGCCATAGTACAGTTGAAAAACAGAAACAAGGAGCCTAGATTCTGGGAACAGTTGATGCAAAAAGGAAAAAAAAATACTAGCATGGGAAGAAGGGATAGCTAAGATTTCATTATTGCAAAGGGATAGACTGCAGTGTGAGGGACTGTGAAGAGATCCTTCGAAGATACTAAATTAATAAACATGGAAAGGAGTGAACCTAGAGTTAACTGATTTGTTGCTAAGTACCAGGATGGAGAAAGCATTGAACCAAAGGATATTAGGGAGGGCCTACAAGTAGACAGCAAAAGAGAAATATGGAGCAGACAGGCTTAGACCTTTCTGAAAAGCAGTAGGAAGAAATCTAGGCACCAAAAATAGCCACAAAATCAAGAAAGTTCAATATATTTGGATGACAGTGCCTTCTCAAACTTTTTTATACGTCATCCTATTTGAACAAGATATATGCTTCTTATGACCCCATATGATAGAAGTGCACAAAGGGGGAAATCTTCTAGGACTATGAAGCCCTAAATGATTTTAAGGAAACACTAATCAGGCTAGTCTGCAACATAAGAGGAAGGGATGTATCAGACAAGCATTTCTGTTGATATGAGGGTCTAACCTTAAGCTAAAGGGGAATGCCAAGGCATTGACATTAGTTATGATAGTAGTCAAAATGATTAGTGAAAAGAAATGGAATAAAAGAGAAAAAAACAGAAACACAAGAGGTTATAGCATGGGAAGAAGGGATAGCTAAGATTACGTTATGACAAAGGGAATGACAGCAGTTTGAGGGACTGTGAAGATACTAAGGGAGAGTGAATAAAAGAGAGGGGGTCAGACTGGTAAACAGAAAAAAGATGCAAAATGGGAAATATGGGATGGAATTTTAGAAAGTGGAAACAAACAAATGCAACAAATAAAAATGAGAGGCACAGAGTAGTCGGTAATCCCTTGTAGGAAAAATACGAGTAGGGGTGAGAAACACAGGCCATAATACTAGATGGGTAAGAAAAAATGGATTGTTCGACCAACGGTATGCTCACTGCTTTGGTTGAAAATAAATTTTAACCAACAACCACAAAGAACTGAATGGCCAGGATTTTTAAAACACCAAAACACTTTATGAAAATAACAAAATGATTTGCAAAATCTCTAGTGCCTCGGCTGACAAACCTTTACAGAGTATACTCCCATAAAACCCTTAAATAACCACATCATCAATCAATTAAATCAAATTACAAAAAAATAAATTTTAAATTACATTCCATATTGAGACCTCCAGGGAATAAAGTGTTGAATTTCAAAATAAAAATAGATTCCTTTCTCCACAACTTTTTTTTATATTATTTATATCCATACAAACATTATTAATTTGTCCCAACACAGTAGCTTTTACGTGCAATGGGTTCTCATCATATTTTTGAAAATGGGGAGCTATGGGGCTTTCTACTCTTTTTTTCTAATGTCCATAATGTGTTCCTTTAACCTTATAGAGAAACTTCTTTTAATTTCTCCAACATAAAAAAATTCACATGGACATTTTGAACAGTACATCACCCCTTCACTTTCACACCCCAAAATATCTTTTACTCGAAACTCTTTCCCATTACTTTTTGTAAAAGTATTAACTATAAATTGACAACATGAATATTTCCCACAGGGAAAATGTTCCTTTTAACATAAGTTCATCTGTCCTATTTACTTTGGGCATACTGACTCTACCGTGGACCACAAAGTCCTTAATGTTTTTCCTCCTCATATAAGAAATTTGGGGTCGATATCCACTGATAAATTCTAAATTTCTATACCTTTCCAAAACACCCCAAAAATATCTAACCATACTATTTAATTTTTCAAAAAATAGGGTGTATTTTGTAACAAAAATCATGGGTTCCCACCCCTCTTGTTTGTTTCCCATTCCATTTGATCTAACGCCCACATCATTCTCACCACTGTGCCACTGATATAACCTCCTAATACCACCCCTTTTTACTTCTCCTTTATGCTCCCTATTAGGAAAGAAAATAAATTTATTTAAGCAATGGGAGAGTGAATTGTAAATAGATGTTAATGTTTATTTTATTTTGTTTGAGGGAAAGGAAATTGTAAATAATTGTTAATGTTTATTCTAGCTATGTGTTTAATCTAACTAGAATCATAAGTTGCCAGATGAGATGGAGTCCATGTTTGTATGTAAATGGAGCAATTCCTTACATGGATCAGTCTGTAGTATAATTATTAATATACCATACATGAGGATTGTACTATTTCTAAAAAAATTAAATGGTGGACTGGTTAATAAGACATTTTTGTAACATAAATTCCTGCAAAAAATATGCAGAGGAGTCTGACGGAGACGGGGATTTTTCTGCTGTAGTTTCACAGACCCAAGACTCTGATTCATAGGAAAGTTGCCCTCTCCAATTCCTTTAGAGGAGTTTTCTTTTTCTGAAATTATTTCCAGAATGAAATATTTTTGTGGACTTTCCTGAACTTAAGAGATATTATGATATGCTGCAAGTGGAAATGCCACATGGTACACCCAGTCCTCCTGTTATGTCGGCCTTGCAGGATGTGTTAAATGTCTGCAATAATCCCCCTCAGTCGTCAGACTCCAAAAAAGCAGATAGACTTTATAAAGTATCTCAAAGTAGCACATTGTTAACTGTGTAGACGGTTGAGGGATTGCTTTGCCTCAGTTTCTTCAGGAGGAAGGTCCTGAAGTTTTTTGATGAGATAACATCTGAGAAAATGGGGAAAAGTATGATGATGATGATGATGATGATGTAACATTTAAGATTTTAAACTCTAGTTTATATAAGGAGGTTTTGTTCGGTCCTTCTGCTGCTCAGGTTCTCAATCAGTTTGATAAAAGAGGGAAACTGATTTGGGGAGTATCTAAGATTTTGCAGCCTACTCCGAAAATAAATCTTACAAGTCCTCTGTGTCCTTTAAAAGGCAAAATAGATAATCCCTGTCATCTGCTGGTAAACAGAGAACTAAAAAAGAGATAATAAGACGGGAACAATGAAAGAAAGGGATCCTTTAAAAGAATGGACAGGCTACTCCTTCAGAATGACTATGTCAGCATTACCCCTCCATTCCTCTCCAGTGTCACTAAATCTGTCCAGAAGACTGCTCTCAGTCTTCCCCTTTGGCAAAAGATAATTTCATATTCGTGGGTACTAAAAGTGGTTCAGGAGGGGTACCGTTGACACTGGATACACATACCTCATTTCAGGGAACATCCTCCCAGAGTTATTTCATCTGGTTTTTCAACACATGTCTTTAGACCAAAGAGGAGGAAGGCTTCTTTTCTAGAATGTTTCTAGTGCCAAAGAAATAGCTTTCCTGGTGACCAGTTCTAGATCATTCCTTTCTCAGCCTATTTATGAAAATACCAAAATTCAAGATGTTGACCCTACAGAGTCTAGAACCAGTCATTCCTCTTGTAAGTTTTATAGGTTCATGTTAGTCTACTGATCTGTGAAGATATTTAGCAGTGTAGCGTTTTTCTATGCTTAGTAGATTACTTCCAATGCCCCTGCATTTTACAGAAGTCGTGTATATCCCCGTGTGGCATAATCTTTTAGTATTGTGTGAGAACCCTATGTATAGTAAAATATTATTACCCTTATCGGACAAGGGTGTCATACCAGGGTTGAACTTATGGTTTCACATCTATGCATCTAGGTTGTGCTTGAATAGAGTAAGAGACATACTTAACTTCACATGGAGAGGAAGGTGGTTCCTTAGAACTGGTATTCCCTGTGACACATATCTAGCCCTCCAGCATGTTTTGTTTAATTTGCAATACAGATTGCGGTCTGTAGACTAGTTGTTTCTTCCACTGTTGGACTTAAAGATGTGTAGAATGTCTACGAGGATGCATGCAAGGCAAAGATCTTCCCTTAGCAGCCTGCAAGACACTAAGAAGAGGAACAGGGCTTTAAGATCATGAGAGTAGCTTTTGTGATTTAGCCTTTTGATTTTCTTTCTGAGAAAATATTGTGGTCACTCAAGTTCAGTCAGGTGCTTGGACAGATACATGCCGAATGAGTCATTATATTCAGTGACTGATATGAGTGAAGTGTAGAGTGGAATGCTCATCTCTGTAGATGTGGAAGCCATACCGTGCTAATGATTTGTACTATAAATAATTACTTCCTAACAATAGTCAGCACAAGTTTATTGTCTGCATATGTTTACAGGTCCCTCACTACTGTGTAAATTTTCAGAGGAGTGCTGTTGATGTGATAGTTGCAGGGGACATCTTGCTTGCCAGAGCATACAAATATGCACTTTTTGTAACAGTTTTAGGCTGTGTTTTTGACTCCAGCTATTTATGACATGCTTTGCAGAAGGATCTTGGTTTCTTCTGGAGAGTTTACAATGGTGCTGAGTCTACAGTCACCAGCAAACTTCGTCAGCCATAAAGCCCTCAGCATTTGCCTTGATCTCTGAGAAATGGATGCCAAAAAGGTGTGACCTGAGGACCAAGCCCTTACTCTACTATTGACAGGTCTCTTGGTGGAGGTAGATCCACGCACCCTAATATTTTGTGTTCTAGTTGTGAGCCAGTTTGCTATCCAATGGGTTACATAGGCATTTAGCTGGATTAAATATATAAACTATGTTTAAATGTCCAGAGATTTTTGGACTTCATAATTACAAACAAACTGGACCAGCTAATCCATACCCCAAAGAGGGGTGCCAAAACTTGGACCTAGCTATTACCAATATGGGACAGCACCACTTGTAACATCCCTTGTAGTGAAATTAGACCATAAAGCAGTCAGATTTACCATAAGACTGAAGCAAGAAGAATCCTCCAATAATTTGCTATTTCGATTATGCTTAAGGATATCTATTAAAGCTGAGTCATAACCTGGAAAATTTCAACCTTCCTATCTCCCCTGAGGACCCAGCTAAAAATGTGGAATTCTTCACCAGCAAATTTTATGAACATATAAATGACTGTCTAGAAACATCTGCCACTCACTGAAATAAGGAAAAAGTTAAATGAATGTAAAAACAAATCTAATTCTGTAATGCTAAAACAATATTGCTAAGGCTAACAGAGAACATCTGACCTTGATTAAATCACCCAAAGCTAGATGTGAGGTAAAAAACAACCTAGGCCTTTGTCAGAAACCTCAGAAAAAATGTTCAAAATTGCAATATTTTAACTGATAAACTTAGCTCTAAGTTCACCTTCTCTCTTGCCCAGACCTTTTGTTAGTGTTCATATCTCCCCCCGAAATCTCCCTGGAACAAGTTCTAAATTCACTATCCAGAGCCAAGAGCATTGCTTCTTGAGGGCCAGATAACATACTAGGATGGCTATTTGTCAGCCTGAAGCATAACCTGCAAACCTTCTACAGCAGCTTTTTAGTACTAACCTTCAAAGGGGGCTGCACCAAATAAGTGGAACACTGCAACAGTCACCCCACTGGATTGTGCAAGAGTTTTGCCTTATGGGCTTCTGATTTGAGTCTCTGAGTCTCAGATATGTTTCATGGTGAGTGCTGCCTGAGTTGAGTGTTTGTGAGATTGCTGTTTCTTAGTATTACATTTAGGAGGCCTTTATGGTTTAGGTATGTGGTAACATTATTATGATAAAATTAGACTTAAAAGAACTTATCATAGTCGATAATTAGACTGTGATAAACAGTTAAAGTATCATTATCTTTTGGGTTATCCACAACTCCAAAGGTATTTGCAAAGTATCTAGCTCCAGTGACAGCTCATTGCAGACTGCAGACATCCACATATTTTCTTATTCAGATGACTTATTTCTACAGTGTTTTTTGCCAGAAGTCAAGAGTCCTTAACATGAGTTTCTTCACTCCTTAACAATCTGGTGTTCCCGATAAATGTTTAAAAACCTCATTGATTCCATCACAAAGGGTTGTGTTTTTAAAGCTGCCTAATCAACGCTTCTCTGTAAAAAGCTTTCCTAGCCTAGGAAAAGGTGGATTTCTATCTGGAAACTTTGCTGAGTTTCTCCAGTCAGTCTCACACTTCACTCAGGGAATATCTCAGCATTCTAGAGGTCATGGCATCACTGTTTCTCATGCGTCCATTCCCTAGAAAACACATGAGAAAAATTCAATGGTTTCTAAAAAAATGTGGATCCAACATTCTCATCCTATGGAACTTTGGTCTTTATCAAGAAGTAGTTGCGTTGCTGAACACTACTGATTATTCAGAATCCAGGTCTCCCTTTTTCTCTCCTATCCCAACTCAATCTATAACTACAGAAGGGGAGTAGTTTCTATGGGGGTAAAAGTGCAAGGCCTGTGGGTTCATAGGTTCATAGTTGTGTACTAGGCTAATGGCCCTGGAGCCTTTACAAGCCTAGCCCATAGAAGTGCCCTGGCATGGTGCCCCCCAACGTTAGTTCCCAGTGGCTCTATCAGGTAGAGCCACTGGAGTGATCCCGGGGTGAACTTTCTATTACCCATCCACTCACCAAGATTTCTCTTGAAGAGGGGCAGCGAAGTGCTCTGCTTGACATGTATGGGAAGTCTGTTCCAGAGCATGGGCAGTCTCTGGGTGAGGAACCTGTCCCTCCAGCATGTTCTGTTGATTGTGGTAATGCGGATGAGGTCTCTGGAGCATGTGGTGCGGAGGGATTGGGATTTCTTTAGATGTAGCATTTCTAACAGAGCAGGGTCAGATATGGCTTTGTAAGTCAAGCAAAGATCGCCTCAAAGTAGGCGATATGAGACAGAGAATAGGTGGAGTATTTTGAGTTTGTCCATGTAGGACGTGTGTTTAATGCCTAGGATCCTCTTTGTGAGGTACTTCCGTGGCCGCTTCAGCTGTTGCAGGTGTCTAATGAGGTACATGCCAAATGGGGCATTATACTCCATGATTGGTCTAATGAGGGAAGAGTAGACAGAGACAATGACCTCTTTCTTCCTGGATGCAAAACCCTTGGTAATGAGATGTGCCACATAGAAGGACTTTCTGACCACAGTGGCAATGTGGTGGTCGAAGGAGATGGTGCTGTCAACCTGCATCCCCAGATCTCTTAACACCTTCAATGTTCAGTGAGCTCTCATCGATGTGGTAATTAGTGGGAACTGAGTTTCTACCAAAGGTGATGACACATTTTTTGTCATTAAGCTTTAAGGCCATGGTTTCAACACCAGTCATTGGTCTCAGTGAGGCCTTTCTGTAGGATGTCTGCATCACTTGGGGAGTTAATAATGGCTCCCAGCTTGTAGTCGTCTGCGAACTTGGTCAGCCAGATTCCCTTTGTGTTGGCCTGGACTTCTGAGAAGTAGATGCCGAACAGGAGAGGACCCGACCGATCCCACTTGTGACTGGTCAGCAGTCTGACTTGAAGTCCATTACTTTCACATTGTGTGTTCCATCTGAGAGCCAATTTGCAAACAACCTAGTGATATAGGGGTTGATGCCTAGTTTGGGGAGTTTATCAATAATTTCTGAGGTGAGGAATGGTATCAAAGGCCTTGGCCAGATCAAGGTAGGCTGTATGCACTGTCTTACCTTCATCCACAGCCCTGGTGACTGACTCAAAGAAGTCAACCAGGTTGAGCAGGCATGATCTCCCTTTCAAAAAGCCAAACTGCGCGGGTTCTTGAGTTTGGAGATTTTTTATATCTTTGTTAATCAGGCCCATGATGATGCACTCCATAGTTTTACATATCAGACTCGTTAGGCTAATGGGGCAATAATTCCCAGGGTCTGTACTCACTTCAGTAGGGACAAAGCCTGAGGTGAGGTTGTGACTGAATAGGGCACACAGATGTGGTGCCAGTTCACTTTTTAGTTCATGTAGAACATAGCCAGGGATATTATCGGGTCCCATGGAAGCTGTATTCTTGGCCTTGGACAATGCAGTTTTAACCTGTGCTGCAATAATGCTGGGTGTCTGATATTCTTCTGCTATTGTGATTGGTCCTTTAAAGGGGAGAGAGGGGTAAAGTTGACACTGAATCTGTCAACCAGTATGTTGGCAATATCTGTTGGCTCAGTAAAGGAGGTACCATTGTGCAGTAACTCGGAGCAAATCTGGGTATTGTTGTGGAGGTTCGTGATATAACTATAAAAGGCTGTGTGATTGTTTTTAGTGTCTGCCACAATTCTGCCTTCACAGCTGGCTTTGGAGGATTTGATGAGGTATCTCAACTTTTTGTTGAGGCTAATAAGGGTGTTTTTCCAGTCTTGGGACTTCACCTTTTTCTGCAAGTTTCTTCCTTCTGTTGTAGAGTTTATTAATGGCAAGGGACCACCAGATTGGCTTCCTTTTTTTGGAGAAGAGCATCTTGGTCCTGTTGGGTATGGCTAGTTCCATGCATTTATGTACATGTTCGTACAGTGCATTGGTGTATGATTCAGCAGTCATGCAGCTATTTTCCATTGGCATGGACGCCATGAAGTTAGCCACCTCTTGTTTTTAGGAGCCCAAAGTCAGCTTTGGAGTTTTTCTTGGTGGTTACCTTTGCGGGGGGTGTGGGTGAGATGTGGATTTCCATAGTGATTAGTTTATGGTCGGATCTGACCACTGAGGGATTGATTATTGTTGTAGAGCAACAGTCGCCCATGTCAGTAATAACCAGGTCAAGGATGTTGCTTCCTCTAGTGGGGGTCAGAATGAGCTGGTCCAGGGCAATGGAACTGATGAATTCAGGAAGCATTGGGCCAGTGCTTGAGTAGTTTCCCAGTTGATGGAGGGGTAGTTGAAGTCTCCTAGTATGAGTGTGTTGGGTTGGACCTCGATAGATTCCAGGGTTCTTAGGAGCATGGAGTTAAGAGTCTAGGGACATGGTTGTGGACCTATTGCAGATTATGACCTGGTTGGAGGCCTATAGCAGGATATGACCTGGATCTCCATCTTACCCAATGTTAGGTGTACCTGAAGTATCTCAGATGCTTTATACTGCGCTACTAAATCTGGAGGTCTGCATATCCTTTATGAAAATGGAGATACCACCACCTTTGGAGCTTTGGTCGATGTTTTGGAGCCAAAATGTGTGGAATGAGTTATAGCCTGGTAGTGCAGGGGTGTTTGCTGCCGCTTTAAACCAGGTCTGGGTTACAGCACAAATGTCGATGTTCTCCATTTTGAGGAGTGCTTCGAGCGAGTGCATTTTGAGATTTAGACTTCTAGCACTGAGCAGCATGACCCTCAGACAGCATTTATTTATAGCTGTTATGGTGGTAATGTGGTCTTTGGAAAACCGCCTAAAAAAGGCACTATAGGGGTGGCAAGAGCCTTAGACAGTACCCGGAAACCCAGGGGTGACAGATGCAGGTGGTCTCTGGCAAAGCATCGAGGTCTGTCAATGACGTCATCCCAAGCAGACAGATACTGGATCCCCTTAGAATGACACCAGAAACATAGCCAATCGTTGAACTCAATCTATTTTTGTTTGTACTGCGGTATCATTCTGGGTGATGGTAGGATACTGCTCAGGTCTAGAGTCATACCTGCCTGGGCCACATAATCTGAGAGCTCCCCCTTTTCTCTTTTCATGTAGTCCAGGGAGGTGCGTCTCAGGTCATTCACACCCACATGGACAATGACAGAGTCATACTTGTACTTGTTGTGGAGTGACCTGAGTGTATGTGCTGTGTGTCAGATTCTGGCACCTGATAGACAACTGACTGTTACCTTCTCATTATTCAACCTAGTGAGTGGGACATCTGAGTGCCTCACTATTGAGTCACCTATGATTAGTGGATTGGGCAAGGCATTTAGCCTTAGGGGCTTAGGTTGAGGACCATACTGTGGAGGTGAGCTGTGTTCTGCAGTTTGTGCTGTGTTGTGGTGGTCGAGTGAGTTTCTGTCTTGGAGGTCTCTGCTGTTTATTCTAATTTGTAAATTTCTGTTGAGAGCCTCCGCGAAGGTGGATGTATTGTTTGTTTTTATGTGAGAGCTGTGATGGTGGGTGTTCTGGAGGGCTATGTATTCCATGTGGTGTGGTGCAGGTGCTGACCTCCTCCTCCTAACCAGCTAGTCCAGTCTTGGCTGGAGAGTGCATAGCTTCCAATTTGGTGATATAAGTGAATCTCTCACAAGTCTGAGTGTTGGGAGGTAAGAGGAGACGGTTGTCTGTGTACATGAGGCAGTTGCTACACTGCCTCACAATGCCCAAGTGCACCAGGTTAATGGGAGAAAGCACAGGGAACTGCCCTTTAATCATGCCAGAAGGAGTGGTCATAACTACTAAGTACTGGAGTTATTTCCATGAAGAACGACTAGTGCTGATGGCACTTAGGTGTGCTACAATAATTGCTACAAAAACCTGCTGAAGTGCAAAGCTATTAAGCTATTTGAAGTGCAAGAGAGAGAAAGAACTAGCAAGATCTATGGAAAAAAAACTGAAGAGCAGACTTTCTGGCACCAGTAATAGTTTACCTCAGTGCCACTACGCAGAGCTTAAACAAGTGCAAACCTGCGCAAATGCAGGCTTTTAAACCAGAAAGTTGAAAGGGATGGAAAAACTGCCCAAACGGCCAGGAAACTACAACTGATAAGTCTTCCATCCAACACAGAAAGGCTTGAGAGGGCTCAGAAGCTTACAAACGGTCCTGGATACAGCAAATCTGTATCTGGACTAGACAAGTTACAGGAAAGGCAGGAAACAAGATTTGAACTTTTTTTTATACAGAAAAGCAGCCAAAACAGCAGTAAAAACAATTCAAATGCAGTGCAAGCTAGCACACCTAAGTGTGTAGCAATATTAATGCAAACAGAGTTTAAATAAATGCAATTAAATTAAAAAATGACTAAAAACAAGCGCAGAAAGCAGTAAATTAGGAAAAAATCAAAATGGAGACACTTGTATCAGAAAACAATGCCAGCAAATATATAAATAATTCAGTCAAGCAAAAATAAGACAGTGCAGAACTCTGAACAGTTAAAAAGTGCCCAAAAATATACTTATCAACTCTATATTTCTAGATTGTTTGAGAAGCACACTCAGTCACAACACAAGGAGATTCTAGCAATGGTATGTAGGACTTTATGGAGAGAAGGTTTTGTTAACGGTTTGTCCACAAGAGTTTATAGACCATAAGAACCTTCTTAAATGTAAAGTAACTTGGCTTAAGCACAAGTGCTAAGACCAAATCTTAAAATGTTTAGAATAACAAAAAAATGTAATTAGGCTACCAATTAGCAATGCAGCAGAATAAAAGCACTCAAACACTTAAGAGCACACAGCAAAATAAGGTTATAAAGTATGAAGAACACAACTGCAGTAAAAGCAGATGAATAAAGTGTATAATTTTTTTTAAGTGGAGAGGGAGGAAACAGAAGTGTTCAAAGTCAAAGAACTAAGGGGGTAGTCCTACCCAAATAATCTCACTGCACTATGATGAGTGATCAGATGAGATTGGACTGGGAGCAGTGACCAAGAACAAATTTACAGCAGGGGCGGGCAAATCCAAAGCCACCAAGTTTAACACTACAAGAACTCTTGGGAGGGAGGTCAGGGAAAAAAAACAGTGCAGACAACAAGAAAAGACAGGAACAATACAGCAAATATATAAATAATAAAGCAAATGTATAAATACAGCACAGTGCAAACTGAATTGCAAAAACTGTACTTATCAGTCTGGAATATCAGATGGGAAAAGATTCCAGCTCTGCTCAGTCAGGAGAATTTAGTTCTCTGCTATATCAGCTCTGCACAAATTTACAGAAATGCAGTTTGTAATGGAACTACAGCACAGAAAATACACCTCAGGCAATTATGAACAGCTAAGATAGGCTGGCTCAACAACCCCAACCTGAAACTAGCTTCTGAGCTACCCTGAGAAACAACATAGCAAATATATAAATAATAAAGCAAATATATAAATACAGCACAGTGCAAACTGAGTTGGAAAAAGTGTACTATCAGTTTGGAATATCAGATGGGAAAAGATTCCAGTTGTGCTCACAGTCAGGAGAATTTAGTTTCTGCTATATCAGCTCTGCACAAATTCACAGAAATGCAGTTTGCAATGGAAGTAAATTCCTCTACTGGCCCATCCATCTGGGATTCCACCCATCAATTGTTCAGTGGATATCGGGAAGTTTTTAAATAGTCTTAATATCCCTGAAGCCTGAAGGGGTTATGCAATGCCCAATATACAGGGATAGCGCAGGTGCATGCTTCCATGCACCTATTTTCCACAACTAGACTGCTGACTATTGGGCAGACTCAACTCATACCTCTCCAAATGCTAACTGCAGGAGCTGAACTTCCAGATCTTCCCCTTGATGGCCATCATGCAATGGTACTCTGATACAAACCCACTCAAGGATGGGCAAACTGGCAGCATCAGCTGATCACTTTTACCTTCCCTAACCTCTCGTTCAATCTCTATGCAGTTAATCAAACTTCAGTCATCTGAAACATTGTCAACAATAACCTCTGTGCAGCAAAAGTTTTAATATTTAGAGCCACAGTCCTCAGGGGAATAAAAAGAAAACAAACAATGGCCTGTGTGTGCATGCACATGTGTATAGTGAAACACAAACTTAAACTTTAAAGCTGCATATAACAGTAAAAACAGGGGTTTGCTGCCCCCCCCCCCCTAGAAAGAGAAAAAAATACTCCTTTCACGGATCTGTAAAGTTTTATTACTTTTCAGCCATTTCACAAATCTAGACATTGTAAGCTTGGGAGGAAAGTAAGACCACTTCGTACTTCAGCTCATTATTTGTATTATCAAAAAGGGATTAAATAATTTATGACATCTTGTTAGGTCTGAAAGACCTTCAGCACAGCAGAACATTAATACCAGTCTCTAATACACCTTTGTAAAAATGGGCCAAAACAAACTTCACAAGGATCAGTCCTATGCACTGTCAAAACTGGTACATGAGCTGCATCTATTGATTATTTGTGAAATGTCTTCTTTATACGATTTTTCTGCTGCTTTCTCAACCATAATTTGCTTGAATTTCTTCTTATTATACCTTCTGAACTCTGATAGTTCAAACAAACCTGTCTGTGATCCATGCTATAAAAGCTCATCATCATCTGCGGTCCCCTGAATAAACCCGTATAAGTGATTGCAGACAACACAGTTATATGGTAAATAAATAGGGGCACCAGCCCCACCCCACGCAGGCTGGCAATGATAACTTGAGAGGTAGCTTTTAGCATTTTTTAACCTTGCAAACATCTTACATTCCATCGGCGCAAAATGTACTGACAGGTAAGTTGAGCAGGATCAGAATAGACTCTGAAGAATGGAAACTGAATGGGAGAGTCTTTCAGGAATTGATCCAGTTGTGGGGATCACCTCATATAGATCTGTTCACTTCCTTTCAAAACAGGCAACTAAACAAATTATGCACCAGGACTCCTTGTAGGCAGGCCTAGGAAACACATGCATTTTCATTCCTGTGGTCAAGGATGTTCATTTAGCATTACCACCTTTTTCACCAATATCTAGGGTAACTCTGAAGATTGAGAAGGACTCTCCAAAAGTCATTGTGGTAACTCCTTTCTGGCACAGGCAACATTGGTTATCCTTTCTTATGTATTTGGCCAGGGGCAATTACCACAACCCTCCTCACAGATTGCATCTAATCACACGAGACAAGGGGAGTTTGATATATCCCAGTTTGAAGCAACTTCAACTAATTGCCTGGATGATTCAGTTTTAATACATTTTGGGCATCTTTTTCATGAGGATGTGCCACAAGTACTAAAGGAGACAACAAATCCTGCTGCTAGGAAATCTTCTGCTAACCACTGGAAGAGGTTTTATAGCTGTTGCCTCACCAATCACCAAGGCACTCTCTGGGATTATTACCATATTCTTAAATATTTGTGAGAGTTACTATCCTATGGCCTGTTTCCTCTTGTAGCAAGAGGTATTTATTGGTCATTTCAGCCTGTCTGCCCATGTATCGTCTTCTTTCTTTCAGACTCTTAAGTATTCTGCAAAGAGGTTTGTTCTATTTAAACGTAGGGTCATTTCTTACACAGTTGACAGTTAATTTAGGTCTTTACTTTTTGTTGGAAATTTTTTATGTCTATGTTTGAACCAGCTATTCTGGCTGTTTTTTTTTTTTGTTCATTTTTCAAAGACTAACTTATTTATTGGTCTGACATTTACAAGCGAGTATTTCATTTGCAACTATTCACTGTGAGCTAATCCTTTTGGTATTCCATGTATATAGGATTATTTGTATAACAGATCTCCCTTTTATGCCCTTACTACTTTTCAGAGTACACCTTTAATATAGTTATCAACCTCCCTCATTTCTTTCAGAAACTGATTGACAGGGTGAAAGGATTCCGTATACTCTGCTCATGCTTTTGCAACTCGCATGTTAATTTGTCAATTCTAAACCCTTTAAGAAAGCAATACAGCTGTGGACTTCCTAATATGGGACTGAAAAAGCACAACCTGTGTCAATTCTTCCATGCTTTATCGTCACTTGTTTTTTTCCCCATGGTAAAACAATTACAGGTAGAATTAAGTCGCATTCTAATAGAGCCTTGCTTTCTTTGATGGCATATTGGAAAGGAGTGGACTCTAGAAGCATTATATAGGCAGTTATGTAGTCCTCTGCATGTACTTTCACAAAACAATACAAACTGGATTCATTTTCCAGTTCCAGAATGCGCTTTACTAAGACCATTCTCCAAGGGCTCTTGGATCCTCTTACTTCCTCCTCCCAATTTGTGTAAGCTATTTTTTTCTCTCTTATGTGCTCGAGCCACCAGGAGCCTGGGCACATGTGGAGGGAGCTAAAGGCTTTGGAAGACCATTATATCCTTGGCAGAATATAACTTTATAACTAAGGCTACTGGAGCAGTGATTTAATTGAATATCTACTGTTATGGTAAGTGCACATATTACAACTGTACTTTTCTTGCCATCCACAAATGTAATGAAGTTTATTTTCAGTAGGTTCATTAGGTTAGCATTTTATGTCCTCCCTACAATGTTTAAAGTAAACCTAGACAAAAGTGAGGCAATTATTAATTAACATAATACTCATAATATAGTTCCATGCCATAATGAAAAAAAAAAAGAAATCCCGAACTATGAAGAAATTATCCTAGGGTAAATTTTTATTTTTGTAATCCTTTACAGCCTTGTAAAAACACATAAATGCATTACAAGTTAAAACAAATAATAGGTACAAAGTTGTATGAGTACTGTCCACTTTCTCCCACATGTAGCCAGGAACGCTCTTTGCTTACTTGTTTATTTTTGTCAGTCTGTTGGACAGGAGAGTTGAATTGGGCTATTAGCCCCTTTTCTATGCTAGCCCAATGAGAAAAGCTCTGTATATTGCATTTCATAATTTCAATTCTCTGAGACACATCTCACCCTCCAACTTGTCCTATTTATGTCACAAGCAATGTTTAAATCCCTAGGTTGAGAAATCCTGATGTTATTCATTTTGTGGATATGCAAAAGGTTCATCAGAGTGGGATCCAAGTATGCTTTGTATGCCAGACATAGATTGCCTCTCAACAGTCTGTAGGAAACAGAGTATAGAGATAGGGCTTCAAGGCAAGCTGTATAGGACTTGCTGTTTTCACCCTGTATTCTTTTTGTGAGGAACCTCTGTGGACATTCCAGTTGTTGCATGTACCTGGTCAGATACATACTAAAGAGGGCATTTATTCAATGATAGTCCTAATGAGGGCTGAATACAGTGGAATGATGATGCCTTTGAACCTAGATGTCATATCCTTGCTTATAAGTTGAGCAACATAGAAAGTTTTCCTGACTACTGTAGGCACATGTTTATCGAAAGCCAAATTACTATCTACATGCATACCCAAATTCCAGACTACTGGTTCTCCATTTAGGGGTATGCTGTCGATGAAAAAAATTCTTAGGGTGTCTGACTTCCAAAAGTGTACTATTAAACATTTATAGGCATTGAGTTTTAAGTCGTGGCTTTGGCACCAGTCATTTGTCTGTGTTAGTCCTTCCTGTAGGATGTTAGTATCTTGGGAGGATTCTATGACTTCTCCTAGTTTGCAATCATCTACAAATTTGGTCAGCCAGAAGCCCTTGACACTGGTATTAACTTCTGTGAAGTAGATGCCAGAAAGTAGAGGACCCAGCACAGAACCCTTAGGGACTCCACTAGTGACTGGCCTCTTTGTAGAGGTGGTTTCTCCTATTGTAACTTCCTGGGACCTATCTGAAAGCCAGATGGCTATCCAGCATGTAACATAAGGATTTATGCCTATATCTATGAGTTTGTTTACAATGACCTTGTGGAGTTTACAAATGCCTTAACCAGGTCAAGGTAGGCAGTATGCGGTATTTTGCCTTCATCCATTGCTGTTGGATCCAGTATTTGAAGGCTTTCTATGTCCTCATTAATAATTTCCATAATTCTTTCCATGGCTTTGCATATGAAAGTTGTCAGACATATGCTTCCAGGTACCATTGATGGCCCACCCTTGTGCAGAGGGTTGGATGTGGTACAAAGCTTGTCTGGAGGCTTTGGATAAATAGGGACTCCAGTAATCTTGATAAGTCATGTTTCAAGCTATTTAAGAGGCATCCTTGGATGTTAGCGGGGCCCAGTGAGTCAGTATTTCTGGCCTGAGAAATCATAGTTAGGCATTTTTCCCTTGTGATAGTTGGGGGTTTGTTTCATAGTATTTCCTGGGGGCGGCCAGGGGAACGAGGGCTAAAACTGGACCTGAATTTGTCAGCCACCAGATTCTGTATAGCTGGCTCTATTTACAATCAGTTCTGCGCTGCTGTGTGCTACTTTTGAGATTTTGGACATAGCTAGATAAAGAAAGCCTTGTGGTTATCATTTTCATGGGAGGCTATCTTTACATTCTCATCTCTCTTTGCTTAGATTGATGAGAATGTTATTATCTTGCTGAGCGTAGGTCTTCCTAATCTTGGTTGTGACTTTTTTGTTTTGTTGTACAACCTGTTTATATTTGGATTCTAGCAGGGTGGTTTGTTTTTTGAGTTAGTTCTGGGCTTATTTCTGGTAGGCATATCTGTCTCTTTGCATTTACTGATATGATTGTACAGGGTTTCTCTGAACAATTCAGCAGAGCCAGCTGTGTCCTCATGGTCTGGAAGCTTGAAATTTTGACAGGTTATCACTTAGTAGTCGGACGTTTGCCTTAGAATAGTTCCTAAATGTTACAGGGTTAGCTAGTGTCATAGAATTGACTTTTATTATGAAGGAGACAGTTTTGTGGCCTGAACTTACTACAGAGGATACTATACTACAGGGTACAGCATTCTCCCATGTTTGAGTATCAGGTCAAGTATATTTGCACCCCTAATAGGCATATGGACTATCTGGTCAAAGGTGTTTGTGTTTATAAAGTCCAGGAATCTCTGAGCCTATATATGAGGGGTTATGTAAGTATCCAATTTTATTGTGGAGTAGTTGATGTTGTCTATGAATATGGCAATGGATTGAACAGAGAGGGCCTCCAGTAAGTCCTACTATGAGTTATAGGTTTCTTGGGTCATAAAGTGTGACCTATAGCTTGTAACGATATGATATGGGACTTTGCGTGTGGAAATCTGGACATAGAGAAGCATAAGTGTATCATCCTGTTTGACTAGCCTTAAGGTGTATTTGTTGTTGATACAGATTGAGACACCTTTACTTTGGTCCATGCCTATGCAGTAGCTTGCCAGAATGTGTGGAAGGCATTGTAGCCCTGCACTGCTGGGGTGCTCTCCATGGCTTTAAACCATGTCACAGTAAGTTCAGAGATTTCCACATTCTTCAGGGTGAGGAGCACCTTGAGGGAGTGGAGTTTCCTGTTTAAGATCCTGGCATTGAGTAATAACACCTTTAGATTCACTTGGGTTGGTTTTACTACATCGGAAGGTTTATCAGTTTGGCATTGCCTAAAAAAGGCAACATGGGGAGGACAGTCGAAAGCCTTGAGGGGACAGATGCTGACGGTCCTGTTCAAATCAATGGGGTCTGTTGACCATATCCTCCCAAGCTGAAAAATATTATGCCCCACTGGAATGACACCAGAAACTAAACCAATTATTGAAGTCCGTTATCTTTGCTCAGTTTGTGGTATCATCCTTGGTAAAGATAGAATGCTGATCAGTACTAAGCACATACCAACCTGGGATTCAAAGTCCTTGAGGTCCACAGTGTCTATCTTCATATAGTTCAGGGACGTACATCTCAGGTCATTTGCACCTACATGTACTTTGACTGAGTCTTACTGATACTTGTGGTCTAATGACTTGAGTGCATGAGTGAATGTTCAGTATATCATCAGCTGCATCTTCCACATCATCAGTATCCTTTTCTTCCTTTGACTAACCTTGCATTTGCATATTGTGGCACTGATGACGACAGAATAGTATTAATTCAATATAAAACATTTCTAATATTAATATAAAAATCCATGGTTATGGTGTATTCCTATGTACTTTGTCTCTATAACTACACCTACTTCTTTGTGTACAGTGTACCAATTTATATTTCTTCCCTTGTGCACATAAGTTGTATGAGGGAAACATTTGTAATAACTCATTAAAATGTTGATACAAATGTAAATGTATTGTCATAACTGGAAAATACAGTTATATTTTTCCAACAAAATGTATGTCACAGACTATAACTGAGATAGCACAATGCATTAAAGTATTGCTACATTAATGTCTTATACAACTTTGTCTTTTATTAAGGAACTGCAAACGTGAGAAATCTAGTGGACTCGTTTAACTCCTTTGAAGAGAAGAAAGCTATCAGTGAATTTGAAGAAAATACAAAATCCAACTTCATTATTTTGGAACAGAACAAACACTTTGTAAATGAAAGTAAGAATTGTTTAGCATTTATGGTTTGACCTACACACCAGAAACATAATGTCAATAGTAATAATTCAACAATTTAACATTAACTATGTATCTCCATCAACTTTTTATGAAATAATGATAATTTCTTTCCTGTTCTGTTTCCTTTGTGTATGAAAGGTATGGTACAAAACTTGCCACTATGTCTTGCAGCAGCTTAATAAGAAAGAGGTGCATCTCATTTAACAACAAAATGTATAGCCTGTGCATATTGCTGGCATGCTGAATTTCAATCACGAGAATGCATCTTTTTAATGGGCTACAAGATTGAAACAAGCTTGTTATTGTCTTACTAGGTGGAGTAGTCTGTCAGATGGTGATTAGCTCCTCATGCTTCTACATAAGGCTCAAACGTGGTATATTGTTAGTACCTTAGGTTTCCACAGAACTTAGACAGGCATATATGGTCATTTGAGGCAGCTGATTGGCATACCTTACACTGAGCCTGTAGAGCAGAGAATATGTTTTATTTTTCTTAAGTCCTGAAAATTGCCTACAAAAAAATTTAAGGCTATAAACTAAATTTTTCACTTGTTTTATATATGTGTGTGTGCGTGCGTGTGTGTGTGTGTGTGTGTGTGTGTGTGTGTGTGTGTGTGTGTGTGTGTGTGTGTGTGTGTGTGTGTAAATGTATGTGTATATATATATATGTGTGTGTGTGTGTGTGTGTGTATGTGTGTGTGTGTGTGTGTGTGTGTGTGTGTGTGTGTGTGTGTGTGAGTATGTATGCGTATATATATATATATATATATATATATATATATTTATATGTGTGTGTGTGTGTGTGTGTATATATATATATATATATATATATATATATATATATATATATATATATATATATATTTATGGGTTACCTTTAGTACGTCGACAGCCCACTACATCGAATTCCACTTCTCCGACACGGCAGAACATCGACAAATGAAGAGCCGAAGTTTCCCACACAGTAAGTTACTGTTTGGCTATCCAGAACTGAAAAGCTGTCATTAAACTAACTACACAAATGTGGGGGGCTACGCCCCCCACACCCCCCTAACTTAATATTCCAACTCCGAGAACACACTACTGCGGTGGTATGGGGCAAAGTTCAGGTGGATGGCCAAACGGTAAGTTACTGTGCGGGAAACATCGACTCTTCATTTGTCGATGTTCTGCTGTGTCGAAGAAGTGGAAGTCGATGTAGTGCGCTTTTGACGTACTAAGGGTAACCCATATTTATACACACACGTAAGTAAAGTCAGCACACTGTGCTGATTAATTACCTTCATGTTTCATGTATGTGGATATTTGCTTTTCTTAGACAATGAACATTGTAATTACTATTGCAAAAGGGCAGTGTGGAAATTGCTGTATACTTTTTCCACTGTCACTGGCACAGATGTTCAAGACAAAGTACTGGTTACTAACGTAACAAGAGTCATTCATACTGGTAGTACACTTTAAACAAATAGTACAAGTTCAATGGGGGTAAGGTTTGCTTTGAATTTTTTTCATTACTTCAGTAAGCACATTTTGTAATGAGAACATTTGAAAAGGAGAAACAGCATTCAATTGCTCTCTTCTCAATTTACAAGGAGAGGTTATGATTCAGAGTGGACAAAAAAGAGTAGTCTTAACTGCTTGATCTGGAACATATTTGCTGCAGTGGCTTAATTAATTGAAAAAAAAAATAGTAAAGGGTTGTAATGCAACAATTGTCACACAGTTCATAAATGCACAGCAGATATCAGTTAAGGTAAACTGATGTTTTTGGCATCATGTGCCAAGAAAACTGCAATTGTATTCTTAATGATAGTACTTCATTTGCATTTCTTGATTGTCTCAGTAATTTAGTGACCCTAGATTAATAACAAAGAAAGTGAACCACTTCTGCTAACAATATCATCAGTTTAACTGTTGGCATGCACCTCTATTTGCAGCATTTTACTGATTTGTCCATTGCTTATTGTTGCTGGAGTTTTTTTTGTCTTCTCTGTGAATGTATTTGTTGCCTCTGTTACATTCAACTGTATTACAGCCTGACATAGTCTTGGTAATGTCATGGATGTGAGCTCTTACTGAAACAAAACCACGAAGATTTCACACCTGACAGAGTAAACTCAGAAAACTACAGTACACAAACAAAAAGGGTTAATACATAAGCAGTTAAAGTTGTTAGCAAGGGTCATATAACAGTAGCTGTCCATATCTTTGATTTGTCAGGCAAACTGTCACATACTGTAAAGCGCAAGGAAAGTTCAGACATACAGTAAGTAATATTGCACTCCAGCTGGTACATGCTCAATCATGGTTGACGGGTCTTTTCAAATTGCTTACTATTATTTACCCATGAAATTTGATGTCTGTGGTCTGCATAATATTGTAGGTCTGCAGTTACTACAAATCCAATTCCACTGAAGAGTTTTATGTTTATACATGTGTACATATATATATATATATTTATATATATATATATGTATATATATATATATATATATATATATATATATATATATATATATATATGGGTGTATGTATGTGTACATATATATAAATATACAAACAGTTTAATACTAAAAAAAAATCCATTTTATCTCATCTGACAATGCAAAAAACTTGGACCATGACAGAA
>NC_056747.1:1021781342-1021871342 GCF_019279795.1 Protopterus annectens
CTTAATTTACTTTATAAACTTAAGAATCTTATAGGAGCTGAGACACCAGTTACATATCATATAGTATAGTATAACCACAGACAGCTTATCAAGATGTAGTTTGTATTCATCTCCATTTTCCATTATTTACTCACTGTAGGATAAAAACCTATCCTCAATGAGTCCTTTTGTCAAAAAGTAAAAAAGCCATTCCAGCTGAACTGAAATCAGTTGTTTAAAATTACCATTTTTTTTGGTGTGAAATCGCTGAATAGTGGTGACCAGGGAAATTGCCCCTTTCTCACAGTGATGCAGTCTAGGAGTTGGTATGTGTAATTAGCACTGTGTGTGTGTGTGTGTGTGTGTGTGTGTGTGTGTGTGTGTGTGTGTGTGTGTGTGTGTGTGTGTGTGGTGCAAGGAGACTTTCCCCTTGCAAACACATGTATTTATAATTTTTGGGCTTCTCGATGATTGTAGGACTAAGCATTACTGCTCAATTATTTCTGTCTAGGAAAGGAGCATTTCACAAAAGGTTATATTCCTACTCATGTATGTTGGGGAGACATGGAGTGTAAGCAGTGCCTTACCCAAGGTGCATCTCAGTAGGATTGACTAGATAATAACATGGGAAAGGGCTACTTCTAATTCTTTTCTTCTGAACATTTATGTAATATTAAATATAAATGGGTATCATGAAAAATGTATGCTTTAGGCAATCAATCCTATTTTGTTGATCTGTTACACTTGGTGTTACAACTGAACCTCCAAATGCATCCAGTTAGACTTTATAGACTTTTACCACATTGTATTTCATAATACACAAAATATTTTGGATATTTATAATGGAATTTTTTATTACAGTTAGCAAGATTACATACATAATTTTGAATACTGCAATACCTTTTTTGCTTCATTTAAAAGGGAGATAACCATACTGTCATACAACAAAGGCAGCTTATTCAACACAAAAATGATGAATTGCCCAGCAAAAATCCTTATTTATCATGTTATGACTTTTCCACAATTTAAGGTATGCAGTCATGCTTTACTATATTGGTACTATTTCTGCAGCAGAAGGTGCAAGACAAGTTTTCTGTGTATTTTTGCAGTACATGTACCAGTGAATGTACATTGCATATATGCACTTCATTAGGGTAACTACATTTACCAATATTACACTGGAAATTACACCAGAAAATATTACTTGTGCAAGCTGCAAAATGTTAGCCCACACAAAAACTCTGCTAAGTGGAGTATAAAAGTGAGCGGATTGCATGATACATATTCCAAGAAAATACCTTGGGCATGAAAGGTGACATTTTAATATCAACTGCAGTGCAAACAGGGCAACCAGTTGGGCTGTTAAGCAACATGTTGATGCATGATATAGTATGTGGAGCCCATCACTTTCCATCTCTTAAGTAACTCTTCTGTATTCACGAACCTGATAATTGGAGCATATTACTACAATGTTGTAGAGCTTACATGATATCAGCCTGTTAGCATTTGATTACCTTTACAGTATATGTTTTAAGTTGTTATTTTAAAGATATAATGTAGAAGTCAGTGATATTAGGATGTGTTGTAGAGCAGGGGAGCAAAAATTATCACATATAATCTTACAGAAGGAAGTATTAGGATGTACTTATTGTGTATCTTAAGGAAGTGCAATAAAAGTGGGTTCTTTGGCCACTATTTTATGCATGAGGTGAGATTGATTGATAAATAAAGAACATGTCCTACAGAGTAACAGCTACAATTTGCAAACATTCACTGTTCCTTTGGCATGCAATGATATTTGACTACAGGATGCCATGATAACAGCAAAGGTGGCTAGATGATGACTATTTGTTACTAATGATGAGTACTGAAAGATGTACAGATAGTTTTCAAACTTAATTTTTTAAGCAAGACATATCTTTATTAAATTATCACTTATAACATAGGCAGTCATACATTTATATAAATGAAAATCATTTAATATAATCCCAGTGGCAAGCATTCTACATCAAAAACCATACTGACACAATTTTAGTGGCAAACATTATACATCACTTAATCTATCCAATCATTGTCAGTCAAACATTACATAGCTCATTCAAGTTCTGCTTTCTTTAAAACCTCATTCCTCCCTGTATGTATTGTTCCCACAATTTCCATTTTTTTCTTATGTAATTTGCTCCAGTCCTTTTTTAAAGATCCCAATTACAGTTGTTTTCTCTCTCTTACTATATCCACTACTTCTAGTACAGTTGGTTTAGACTTTGATTTCCATGTTCTAGTAATTGCCTTTTTTGGCAGCCACCATAAGTAGACTCAGCAAGGCCTTACTATGTCCAGGCAATTCCAATTCTGTATCATAGTTCAGAAAAAATCATTTCCCTAGTTACATCAATTTGCTCACACAGTATCTTTGACAAAGTAGTCTGCAGGAAATCTTTAAAGTCTGCCAACTCTTTACACTTCCAGAAAATATGTTCCCAGTTACCTCTTTCTCCCCCATCACACACCCAATATTTGCTGTTTACCTGAGAAAAATTATCTCAAGACTACATGGGGTATAAAAATATCTATGTAGACATTTCCAAACAAAATTCCTAAATCTTCCAGATTTTGTTGCATATTTAGGAGACAGATATATATCCCCCATTGTTTCTTTGTGAATTGCTTATCCAGTCTCTCTTCCCAAGCCTTTCAAACCTCCTCTGACTGATTCTTATAGTTAGCATGCAATATTTTATATACTGTACTAATTATTCCTTTTTTTAACAGCAGCTTCTGTTCTAGATTCTACTAAAATTTCTACCAGTGCTGGTCTTTTGTTTAGGACCCCCTATTTATTTCTCTTTGCCTATACTCTGATATCAATCCTTGATAGGGAAGGCAATCTCTAGCTTGCAGTCCAAATAAATTCTTGTCCTCTTCCCATTCTATCATCTTTCCCTCTCTAGTTATTTGCTCCCAATACCTTGGTTCCGTTGCCAGTTTTCTCCAATAAATTCCAGCCCCTCTTTCCTATTGTCTGTATCCCTAATTGCAGTCATTCCTATTAGCAGAATCTCCTTTCTCCATTCCCATGTTGGATTAATTCTTAGAATACTTTCTGCTACTTTATGGATATAATATTCTGAATGATTATTGTTATTCTTCTTAAAGGTCTGCATCCAAAATTCCAGTCTTGAGTTTCCCCCTGTTTCATAATCATCCCTTTCCACTTTGAATTATAGGTTTCTGCTTGTGCTATGTATAGGAGCCTTGTTTTCAAACTTAATATTGTGATTTTAAGTATCATTAATAGTCATGAATGTAGAACAGAGAGTACTATGCAATTATAAAATTATAATTCCATTATTGTAAAGAGGAAGTTTGAAGAATTACACATGGAATGGACCAGGGAGAATGTAATATATAGCACAGCAGTGAGGATGTCACTGCTGCAGTGTTTGTCCCTACTTTTTTAAGAAATCAGTCCAGTACAAGTTTACTTTTCATAATGTATGACAATTTTAAGACTGTGATTATTATATTAAATCAATACTAACACTGAAAAAAGAAGAAAAGTGGCATCTAAGAAAATGAAGTACGTTTTTCATCATACCTGTCTATATCAAACAAAGCTCTTCATTAGCACTGTTCAAGAAATATCTTGATGATTGGATGGGAGATAGGAAATTCACCCCGGGGATCACTTCTATGGCTCTGCTTGACAGGAGCACAGGAAAATAATTTTCTTGGGTGGCAAAAGCCAAGGTACCATATGGCTAGGCTTATATAGGCCCTAGGACCAATATCCTCGTACCTACCTATGAACCTATGAACCTATGACACAAAGAACAGTGAATACATACTTGATAGCATTTCCTACATTTTCAGACAATATGACTCATGCAGTGAGTGAAGAGTTAAGTGTTCCATTGTTTCTTTCTTATGTGATACAGATACTAAAATGGCATAACCAAGTGAATGAATATACATGTAGAGATTTTGTTACCTTAAAAAACATAAAGTCCTGCAAAAAGGTAAATGTTATGCCGTCAAAGGCTACATCTGGTAGTTTTTTAATGTAACTGTTTCATTTTCAGAATCCAAGAATTGTGGTGTTTTGTTACTTTTAAATGATCTTTTCCCTCTGGATGTTGTTCATTTCAGTTTCTGTATGTTTGAAGGTTTTTTTGTGTGGATGTGTGTGTGTGTGTTTATCCAGCTTTATGTATTTTGTATGTGTAATATGTCAGCCATCACCTTTTCACATAAAGAAAAAGATAGCAGTTAGACATTCACTGCTATGAGACTATTTGTGATGCAGGGGTGGAAGTTTGTGTTAGTATTTTTATGTGTACATAAGTATGTTTGCGCGCATGTGTGTGTGTGTGTGTGTGTGTGTGTGTGTGTGTGTGTGTGTGTGTGTGTGTGTGTGTGTGTGTGTGTGTGTGTGTGCGTGTATGTATGTATGTATGTCAGACCATGCATTTACATGTGTGGGTATGAATATGAGGGGCTTTTCTGTGGATGATTGGATATGTGTGGGAGTATGTATGTGTGCCTGTATGTGTTTGCACATGTACCTGTGGAGAGGTACCTTTCCTAATGAGGCAAATGGGCTGTTAGAGAGAACACTAGTGCATTCAGGTCTGACAGCACAGAGTTCAGTGGAGAGGCATGCTGAAAAGCTTTGAATGAGGCCTTCCTCATTGTGGCTGTGCCATGTCTCTGATTCAGAATTTCTTTCCTTTGAGATAACTGGCCAACACACATTGAACATTTAATGCAGGCGGAGAGAAATTGTGTGAATCCAAGGGAGAAACGACATTCATTTATTTATTTTCATCTGTCAGGAGCAGAAAACAATTGACCATTTTCCTGCTTAGCCTGGGAGAGTACAATACAGGAAACAAAGAACAATTACAATAAAAAATTAAAACAACTATTAGCAATTCAAATGTTAGGGAAGTTACATAGTAGTGTCAGTGGTGCAACAGGCTACACACTTGCCTTTGGTGCAGAAAGCTGTGGGTTCAATTCCCACACCAGTTGAATCGATTGCTGACACTGCAGTGCAGTTAAAGGGGAGGGTGCTGTATTCCTGAATGTGCTATCTTTCAGAAGAGACATTAAATCAAGGCCCCACCTGCTTGAACTGGTGGTAGTTCAGATGGATGTAAAAGATCTCACTGCACCTGTTGAAAAGAGTAGGGAAAGTTTCCCCAATACTCTAGCCAAATTTCCCCTATAAGTATAAATACCACCGTGGGTTGCCCCTGAAAAGTGGCTATTAGTCTAATGGGACTAACCTGGTCAACGAAGGATGGAAAATAAATAACAGACTCAAAACACAACATACAACATAACTATTCAGAGTAAACATTATGTACAAAAAGGTATGCTGGTTTGGAGGGAGGGAGAAGTTAATGAAGAGTGGACAGAAGGTGGAAAAGATGAGAAAAGGATGGAGTAGGGGAACTTCATTGGTAAATTAATAGTGCAGTGTGAAGTAAATGAGGGCCTAGATGGAGGGTAATGGATTTAGATTATGCTGCCTATTGTATTGCACTTACAGGAGGCTTAACAATTCAGAGTTTTTGAAGGGAGTGATTGCATCTTTAGTGGGAGCGATTTCATATTACAGATGATAATATAGAGAAACTGTGGTCAATGCTGCAATTATTTTCTTAGTGATAAGGAGGGGATTTTGAGGTACTATGATATAAGCTTACAGAAAATGTATGTTTTAGTCTGCTGACAAAAAGGAAGTATGTAGATTTTTAGATTTTATAGGGTAGAGAGGCTAGGAGAAGGGTGTATCTTTTTTGTTTAATCAGCAGCCATTTAGCCTTTTGAAGGACAGTGCAGTTGTGTTCTCCTTTGATGGCTTGGGAGATGAATTTATAAACATTACTTGCTGTTTGGAGGGAAGTCAGATTTTTCTTGGAATCTTTAGCAGTGATTAGGAGGGCATATTCTAACTGTATTTCCAGCATCCTTTTGCCCGTAGCATTGAGTAGACAAGAGAGAATGGTCTTTTTCAAATTCTGTTTTGATGGTAGAGGAGGCAGGATGAATGATATTCAGCTGTAGGAGGTCTATGGACATGTGAAAAAAGTGAAGGGGACACTCTGATTAGGGGAAGAAGGATAGAAGGAAACAAGCAGGATCCATTTTGGACTTTGAAGTCTTTCTTGTCCAGGAAGTTTCTGAACCATAGAAAGGGAGTCATGACTGATACCAGCTAAGGTAAGGGAGTGTAGCAGAAGTTGATGTTCCATCTAGACAGAGCCCTTTATCATGTCAATGAAGATAACATCTGTTAAAAATCAATTGTCCATATTCATGAGGTATCATTAACAGTGAATGTGTATATGGCAGCCCAGTAGACATACTGATGTGGGGAAAGGATACTATTATGATGTGTATTCTGTAAGTTTGGTGAAGACTATTTTTTCAAAGATTTTTGCCTAGGTTGGGTAGGATTGAATTTGGCCTACAGGCTTGTGGATTTTCACATTTGCATTCACATTGCTTATGTATGCTTTACCATTGTTTGTTTCCACAGTGTAGCTATTATGCTGGAGAAGAGACAAAAATTATATATTACACGTGTGCATGTGTGTGTATAATGCATGTAATATACGCATATATATATATATATATATATATATATATATATATATATGATAAAAAATGGGAAGTATATCATCTTTGCACAGCACAATTAACCAAGGCAGAAGGCAAGAATCTGAAATACATTATCTTTGCACAGCTAAATAAATCAAGGCGGAAGGCCATCCTCCCTATGGGGGCATTTGTAGGGGTTTCACCAATGTACTTCTTGTTTTGCTTATTAATTTTTATTTTTTTATTTATCCTTTGTTGACTGGATTAGTTCCACTAGGCTAGTAACCTCTTTTTAAGGGAGACCTGAGGTGGTATTCATACTACCAGGGAAATTTGGCCAGGGCACCCTACTCTTGGTAGTGGGGGGAGCATTTGTGTGTGTGACACAACATACTTCCTGTTCATGTTCCGGGCATGGAGGCAGCCCGAGGTACAGGGAGAAAACATGGCTGATTCAGCTTCTGCATAACTGGAATGAAAGTTGCTGAAAATGTAGTTGAAATGTTAGAAACTGTAACCATAAATTTTTTTCTGATGATGTGGGTGCAGAAAAACAGTGATATTGGAGGAAGAGGTGATTGTAGCTAAAACAGAGATGCACTCTGAGATTTTTTGAAGGAAGGACAGTTACCTCTGAAAAAATGCATAATTACAACCCTTCAGTGGGGGGGGGGGGGGGGGCTGTGGGATGATTATTTGGAAGAAATGGTAAACCAAAGTGAGCCAGAAAATGGAGCAGCAAGTTCATGGAGCAACATCATGGAAAAATAGAAGAAAAAGGAGAAGAAGAGACTGTGCCAGAAAAAGTTCCAGAGACAACAACTTATGTATAAACTGTTGAGGAAGGAAAAAAGAAGAAAGAAGAAATAAAACAAACTAAAAATAAGTATACAGTACATGTGAGCAGAAAAAAAAAGTTTGGGCAGGTATGAGTTTTGGGACTCTGTCATAGCACCTCTGGGTATCAAAGCAAAAGAGGTAAGAGCATTTATTTTAATTAATAAAGAGACTTTTTGTGAGTTGATATTTGAGACTGGGCAGACCATGGAAATAGTTTTGGGTGCATATGGACAAAAGAAAATATTTATCCATGGTCAGAATATGTGGTGCAAGCTTTTTACAGACAAAAAAAAGGAATAATGATCCAAAGCAATGAGTAAAAAAAAAAAATTGAAAGAAAATTTGTTAACTATATGTAAAGAAGTAATGGACACCACACAAATGTACGATGAAAGAGGACTATGGACTGGGGGATGGTAATGTGGAGTAATACTGAAAATAGAAAACAATACTATGCATCCCCTAGTATTATTAATGTCCATGGTAATAGGGGCTTTGTGAAATACAGGGGTCAACCAAAGACTTGTTATTTTTGTGGAAAACAATTATCATTTAATCACTGAATGTGATTAAAAAAAAGATGTTATTCATGTGGTAAACCAAGGCATAATGCAAAAAGAAATATGATTTAAAGTGCAAACAAATATGGCAATACTGGTCATTCATGGCTAGAATGTGAAATGAATGTGCAAGAAAATGAAGTTATACCAGAGAAAGAGATAGAAGAATGTGTTATACAAGAAAATATACAAAAAGATGTGACTGATGAGGTTGTTCATGAAGTTAAAGAAAGTAACAAGGAAAAGAAATAGATAAGACAAGTGAGGAAGAAACTGACTGGAATACAGTAAGAAATAAAAAGAATTCCATAGGGAAAAGAGTTAAAGAAAGGAAAAGAAAATGCAAAAATATAATGCCTAGAAAAAATAAGAAAGGCAAGGGATAAACATTTTATTATACTAACTGTTCTTAAAAGCTGACAATATTAACTTTAAATGTGAACAGTATGAAAATTCTTAAGAGGAGAATTGGTATATTACAATGGTGTGTGGCAGTAGATGTACATGTTATTGTTTTAGAAGGTATCAAATTATTAACAGAGGAAGAAAGAACACAAACTGAAACACTTTGAAATGGTGCGGTAGTTTGGAATATGGGGAAAGACGTGTGCTTGGACATATGTATATTATATCAAGAAAGCATTAAAATATTAGATGTAACCATAGTGGAACTAGGATGAATTACAGTAATAGACTTGAAATGGAAAAAATGTGTATAGAATTATAGCTTTATATGCATATGTAACAAAAAAAGAGAGAGAAATGATATTTAAAAATATTCTTGAATATGTTTGTGTAAGTATGGACATTATAGTGGTGGGTGATATTAATTGTAATTTAAGAACAAATAAGAGCAATTGTGATGTTAAAATGATTAAAACATTATGAGAAGTGGAAAGTTAAGTATATGGGAGAATAACCACTGGACCCACAAGAGGAATGAAATTAGGACAGAAATTGATTATGTTTTAATATCTGATAGCTTAAAAATTAAAAAAAGGAATTAAGTATGCTGGATTTTCGGATCATGTGGCTATATGGGTTAAAGCACAGGACTGAAACATATATAGGAGTAGGAAAAGGAATAAAGATAATTAATGAAAAGGAATTAGATTGAGAAGAGAAGAAAGAACTTATGGAATTGTGGAAAAATATACATAAATATTGAGATAGTTTTATGAAAATTGGACCGTTTGGTGGCTTAATTTTTAAAGAGAAATATAAAAAGCGGTTTTAGAATGTATAAGGAAGAAAAGAAAGAGAGATATACAAGATATTAAGTCAATAAACATTCTGAGACTTATCAGAGAAGAAAAACTCCTTTCATGAAAAAGAATGAAAAACAAAGAGAAATATATAAAATAAATCCAGTTAAGATTAACAACTTGTTATATAAACAAAGATTTTTTTAAAAGGAAAGAAAGAAAATGTAACATCATATTTGAGTAAAATAATAAAAGAAGGAAAATAATAAGAGAATGAAAGAATAAGGAAGGTAAGCAAATAAGAGAGCAAGAATGAATATACTAAATAATTAAAGAATACTGGAATTATTTGTTAAAAGAAAAAAACATAGAACAATTTTATAAAGGTGAAAACTTAAATAATGAGTATTTAGACAAAAAGTTGCTATGAAAGAACTGAATAAAAATCTAAACGATATTAACATGAATTCCACAACATGACTGGACAGAATTGAATATGGTATGTATAAAGAAATAGCAAAAAATTATTTTTATAGAAGTTATGAATGAATGGTAAGAAATTGGAATTAAAGAGAAAGAGATATGTACAGGAGTTATAAAATTTATATTTAAAAAGGAAATAAAAAGGAGATAAAAAATTGGAGACCTATAACATTGAATAATATAGATTATAATTTTTTTATGAGAAAGTTAACAAAAAGGTTACAAAAACTGGAGAGAATATATATGACCAAAAATGTATTCAGAAGAAAAGGAAAAGGAAGCCAAGCATTATTATGGATAATAAGAGAAATGGTGATGTCATAAATAAATAAAGGTAATGTTAGGGGATATAGGCGAAGTCTATGATAATATTCAATATAAATCATTATGGGGAATTTTGCAGGCATATAATATAAGCAAAAATATTACAAGCAATAAAATCTGTTTATGAAAGAAACTGTGTGAAACTAAATGTAAATGGCTGGATTGGGGAAGAAGTAAAAATAGAATGTGGAATAAAGCAGGGCTACCTAGCTAGTTGTATAATTTTTTCATTAGTTATGAATGTAATAGTGAAGGAAATTAATAAAACATCAAGTAGCGGTGGATGCAAAATGATGTAGGAAATACAATTGCCTGTAATGTATACTTATGTGGATGATATTATACTAATTGTTAAAAATAAAGTATGGATGGAAGAAGTAAATGAAAAATTAAATATAAATTAAAAATTGTTTAAGTATAAATAAAGAGAAAATTAAAGGACTTGGTTTTGAAGGTATGATATGATGTACTAGGTTTAATGAAAAATATATAGATATATTAGGAATAATATTTGGAAGGAATGAATACAAACAACAACAATGGGATAATGTACTCAAAGAAGTAAAGTGTATGACTGGTTTTTAGATATCATATAGATTTTCATATTAAAAAAAAGCACACTTGTTGAACACCATGGTAATTGGAAAAATGTATTATGTTGCTAACATCTATATGATTCTTGTTAAGTATCAAAACAATCTAATGATGATTATACTTTATTTTATATGGGGCTCTAGACTGAATCCAGTCAAGAGAGGGATTCTATATATGAAAGAAGAGCAAGGAGACTTGGGCTTAATAAACCCAGTAGTACACGCAGCAACTTTAATTTTATATAAGGTATTAAAAGGAAATATGAAGGAAAATAACTTGATTGAAATGATACTATATTATAAATACAAAGAATTGTGGGAAGGAATAGAAGTTAAAAAAGAAGCAAAAGCACGATGAATGAAAAAACGAAAGCGTGCCAAGCAAAATTTGTATTATGGAAAATAAAAAAGAATATATGTGAGAAAAATAAAAAGGAATGGTGCTTAAATATTATGAAAGCATTTTGTTGCATTGATCCATGGAAAGATTTAGAAATAGATAAGAAAAGCACCATAATGATGAGATATAATAACTATAAAAAGATTAAAAAATGTAATTTTTTATGGAGATTTTCTATTAAAAAATTGCCGTACAAGAAAAAGCAAGATAGAATATGTAATAAATGTGGAAAGTTTGAGACTACTGAGCATGTGTTTTTGAAATGTGAAGGTGTTAATAATTTGTGGAAAGAAATATGTAAACATAGTAGGATGAAGAGTTTGTTAAACTTTGAGCAAATAAATATGGACATAATAGAATTTGGTTATTACGGTGCATGAAAACAGGAAGACGTGAAGAACATGGACAGAGTAATATTTTATGTTTCATGGACTATATAGAATGAGAGACTAAATGAAAACAAATACAATGGAAAATGGACTTTGACAAAGATTCTGGAGAAGATAATGTTTTGGTTGTCGATAAAAGAGCGGGGGGAATGCTTAAACTGAAGTTTATAATGTACAGAGATTTGTAAATAGATGTAAATAATGTAAATATGTAAATAATATGTAATGTATATATCAATAAAAAAACCTTAATCATCTTTGTTGCAAATGAGACCCATTTTGCAGGAGCACTTCCTGTTTCCATTCCAGGTGCAGAGGCAGCCCAGAAAAACAGGGAGGCAGATGGAGAGGAAATGGGATGATGGAGAGGTGAGAGAAATGGAGACGAAAGTAAATATCAAGACCAAAAAATGTGTGCAGGATTCTGAGGAGATTTTCAAAAACGTATTTTGGTGGAAATGAGTCAGAAATGATGGATGCAAAATTACAACCCTGCAGTCATGAGAGTAGTGGTATGATTTATTTAAAGAAATGGTGATGCAGAGTGAGTCAGAAAATGAAGGTGGTGTTTCCTGGGGGGACATTATGGAAAAAAATACAAAAGGATGCTGAAGCGACAGTCCTGAAGAATGTTGGGGAAATGAAAAAGAAAATATATGCAGAGAAAGTAAAAGAAGGCATAAGGGGAACTGCAGAAAAGAAGGCAGAAGAAAATGAAAAATGGAAGTATGTGGTAAGGATTCAAAGTGAAGAAGACAAAGAAATGGACATGTATGAAGTGTGGGGCAATTTAATAGCTCTTTTTGGGTGTAAAAGCACACAAAGAGCATTTATTCTTATTAACAAAGATACATTTTTGTGACATTATATTTGAGACGGTCTTTTTCAATGGAAATTTTTCTTGGGGAATATGAAAAAAGAAAGACTGCAAACCATGGAATCTTTATATGATAAAAACATTTAACAGGGAGACAAAAATGAAAATTCGTGTATAATTTCAAACAAAGGTAGAGAGACTTTTAAAGGATGTTTGAAAACTTTATGTAAAGAAGTACAGGACATTGCAAAAGTTTATGACAAAATGGGGTGATGGACTGGTAGCTGGGATTGTAATGTGTTAAAAATAGAAAGAGAAAACATGCACATACCAAGCATTGTAAATATGGAGGGGGATAGGGGTGTTGTAAAATACTGGAGACAACCCAAAACATGTTTTTTTTTGTGGAAAAAATTATATTTGATAAGTAACTGTAACAAAAATATATATTTGTTGGGAAATGATACAAACTTTGAACTGAAATATTATAAAAGTAACAATACTGGATATTTATTGATGGATTGCAAAATGAAAATAAGAGTGAGGAAAAATAAGAAGAAAGAGAAGAAAATGAGCAAAGAGAAGAAATATTAGGAGTTTTAGAAATAAAATAAAAATTAGATGAGAAAAAAATAATAAAGAAGATATAGAAGAAGGTTCTGAAGTAAGTGAAGAAGAAGGCATAAATTGGGAGGTAGTAAAAGAAAAACGAATTATATTGGTAACAAGGTAAAGAAAAATAAAATTTAAATTGATAAGTACAAAAGAAATGTAAAGGAAATAGATGAAAAAGAATATATACAGCTAATGATTGATGGTTGGTGTAATAGTTAAGGGGCAGGATTCACGAAGTGTCCGTGTAAGAGTTACAAGGCTTACACGGAGGCTGCAGTTAAACGGTGTGACGTCAGCATGTCAAGCATATGCATGAGGGCATGCTGATTCACACCTAAGGCTAACACGGTCCGTGGAAGACAGTAGGGGGCGTGTCCATAGGGCGAGCCCTGCAAACGGACACGCCCCCAGAAGAGTAAAAGTCCCGAAAGTAAACCCACACGACAGAGTCCGTGTAAATGTGAATAAACACAACACAACACATGCCCCCACAGACTATGAACATAAAATGTATAAATGAACATCTTATATTTTTTTTAAGTTGTAAAGATGTTTGCCCGTGAATGTGCTCGTTTGTGCGGGCGTGCCCGTCGCTTAGCCACAGTTAGCAGTCAGTGGAAAAGCATATAAGAACTAAATATGCAAAGTAAGCCAAGAAGCAATAGCGTAGCGGTAGAGACGTCAGCTGAAGAGGAGACAGTCATGGTTCGAGCCCCCACAACATCAATTTTATTTTTTAGTGAAATAAGCACGAAACAAGTCCCTGACATATATGTACACATATAAAATTATATTTTATGTAAAATGTAATGAAATGGGCCATGTATTTTGAAGAAATGTGAGATAATAAAAAAAAAATGTCAGATGTGCCTATAGCTGAGCTACAGTCTAACAAGTTGAGTACATCTGCCTGTAGGTGAGCAGTGTTTTAACAGGTTTAAAATGAGTGCCCGTAGGTGAGCAGTGGTTTAACAGGTGTAAAATGAGTGCCTGGGGTTGAGCAGGGGTTGAGCAGCATTTTAACACGCTGAAACTGTGTGCCCATAGCTGAGCTGAGCGTAATATGCGTGCTGACAGCCAAACCACGCGTAAACCAGCGTGATCCCTTTGCGCGGAGCTGCGCACCGTGCCAACAAGCTAACTGACAGGCAACGTTGAGCAAGCTGTATCAAAACTGCCTTTACACAGACACACCTCCTAGCCTGTGTAGACAGACATAAAATGTAAAAAGCAATGGCCAGGTTCGAACCCAGGATACCATCCACCATAGTCAAAGTACTGAACCACTAAGCCATGACAGTTGCACTTAGAAATGCAATAATAGCGTATATATAGGAATGAATAGAAAGAGGAGCATGACAAAGCAGGTTTTGTGAAGCTGATACAATTCCAAAATGGCCAGTCACAGATAAGTGCGGGAAAAACGGCATATATAAGCCCCATAGGCGGGAATACACAGCATAACCGATTGTAGAACTGACTTGCAGCCAGGATGTTAGGTGTAGGTGAGGGTAGTTGCTTCCGAGCACAGAGGTGGGGCGTTGAGGAGTCAAAATATATGGTTTGGCTCCTCGTCCGTAATCATGAGGCCCAACTCATGCAGGGCCAGGTCCTGTGGGGAGCATATAGGGCTGAGGCGTGGGACCGGTTGGCTCATGATCTCACCAGTGCCACAGGAATACCAAGGACTGGTGAGCAGGTCCGTCACCACCATGCGGACCTGAAGAGACGGAAGCAGGACCAACTGAACTGTTGGATCCAGGAGGCCCGGCAAATGCCCAACGCCCCACTACTGAGTAAGTTACATGTAATTATTTATGTAAGAAATTAACCTAGCTGATATTATGGAGATGTGTATTCCAATATTACTTTATTTATATTACAGCTGCAGGTGTCCGTTCTGCGAACCGTCGAGCCTATGGCGATAGGCAGGCATGGTTGCGCCACCAGGCAGATCAGTAATTCTCTCCCTGTAACTGTAAATAAATATATAAGTATGACAGTTAGCAAAAGAGCCCAGTGTAGTCACTAATTAATAAAATGTACAAGTAACAGTGTAAGAGGGTTTGCAAGTATTGCTTGATTACAAAAGTGTGATGCAGCCTGTAATCCAAACATAAAAATGAAACCAGTCTGAAATAAAGATGTCCCACCTGTAATATAATAGTACATAACCTGCAGCAGGCTGAAAAGTACAGCAGCAGAAGCTGAGTAAAACACATGTGAAATATATCCCTGTTGAAATACAGAAACATGACAGAAATGAGACTGTTGGAAAGGATTGTTATAACTACAGGTAAAACATGTCAATAAAGCCTAGAATTAAGTACCATCCTGAATTGTAAAAATAAAACAAGTGAGAGAGTGTGAGAAAGAGGTATGAATCCACCAATAAAGTAGTAATAACTCCTGAATAAAGTATACTGCAGTCAGTACAGAATGAAATGAATGTGACAGGCAGAACCAAACAGTAACGTGTTAAAAACGGTACCGCAGCTGGAATGTGTGTCCCAAAATCTGGATATGTTGCTCTCAGTCTGCAATATGCAGATAGTATGGTTGTGTGAAATATCAAACATCCACAGTTGTCTATAGCTATATAAAGCAAATGTAGCAGGATGATGTAGCTGAACAGAGCCAGATATGAATGTGTATGAATAAAAATGAAATGTATATTGATGTAGCAGTAACATTCCTATCACCAACCTGAAGTAGTTATCACATAGGAAACTGTAGGCAGAACTGTAGTGTGTATATATCTGCAGCTAGTAGAAATATACAGCATATGTATTGGTATTTGAAGTTGTTAATTAAATTTTCTTCACCCTACCCTATAACCACATATAATCCATTCCACGTGAAATTGGTATGTGCAATCACAATTAACACCCCTGGACATTTGTCCTGTTGGTTCATACATATTTGCATGCACGTTGATGCATCTGCTCTGTTCATACATCCAAACCTGATGGCCTGTTGCCATCAATCAACCCTGCATGTTGTTGTATTGTGTATTTCTGTTCAAATTATGCATGTGTTATGCTTGCTGTTCAATGGCTTGAATATATGGGTGTTTGGTTAATGGGAATACTAATGCATGCTGTTACAACTAATTGTGAATGGTATTGTACGTTACTAACCCAAACTGTCATAACATAATGCAAAACATAGGACGACAGGGAAGGCGGGTTCCAGCGGACCCACCTCTCCCTCCTCAGCTGGCGAGTGCACCTGGCAGTAGTGCCCAGGCCGGACCCACCTCTGGTGGCCCTGTGCCACCTGTGGGTGGAAGCGCTGCAGGGGATGGGGCTCGTCCCCCCTCTCCTTAGTGTCCGGACTGTGGTGCATAGGGAGATCCGGCACCCTGTGCTTGGGCCCCTACGCCAGCTTGAGGCATGGGTGGCACAACTCACGGGCGTGTCTGCTGCCCGGCCTACACAGCCCCCAGCGCAGCCCCGTCCTGGGCAGTGAAGGCAAAGTGGCAACTGCCCATGGATGGGGATCTCAGTTCCACTTTTGCCATCTGTGGGCTCATGGGCTCGAGATATCCAAACATCCGTCCCCATCAATTGTGTAACCCCCCCCCACATGTGTCATACACCGCCCCTGTATGCGTCTTGTTTGTCTTGTCTGTTAACCTACCCAACCTACCTCCCCAGCTATACCGACTTCCTGTACCTGACATACCACTCTCACCTGAAAAAAAAAAAAAAAAAGGGCACTCTGTACCCACAAAAAAATTACGCCCCATACATAGCTGCCCATTTTGCACACATGTCTGCTGGACATGTAAACTGTCAATTACAATTGGCTGTACAAGTATTATTGTTGTCCTTACACCTCTCTCAGGGGTGGAAGGTTTCAAATGTCACACCAAATTACAGACATATGCACAGCTGTTGCTGATGAAGAAATAGGCAGCTGTGGGCCTTACCTACATCCCTCCTGCAAAACCCGAGCTTGTTTCCCTACTGTCCTACCCTCTTTGTGACCCCTTTTTCACCACTTTCCTGTCTCCCCATTTTCATTTCTTTCAAAGACATTAGCTGGTGTAAGTAAGAGTAAGCACTTTTAAGCAGTTGTAAGCGGGTATGCGCTTGTGTGCGCGGAGCTAAACACCAGTGCGCATGCGTGAGCTCTGCGCAAACCAGCGCTAACCTGCTTACAACTGCTTAAAAGTGCCTTAGTCACTCTGAATGACATGGCCTGTAGTCTGCTCAAAAGCAAAATAAAGTCCCACTGTCAGTCCCGAACCCAGGACCTTGGAAACAGTAGTCTGCATGACTTACCACTAAGCCATGACTGCTATATAAGAACATTGTGCTACAATAAATATATCATGCAATAGTAGGAATGAATGTAAAGGGAATATAGGGTGTGTAGTACACAAAGCATGTCATGTATATTTACTGTCAAATGTAGTGGATTTCTATAATAGTAGTGTGTGAACAGAAACAGCCATGCTAGTTGGTAGCTAGTAGGTAATAATGTCACTGTAGCACCTTGCAAGCCACACACATACTCACAGCAGGATAATCACTGCCCATACCCCACAACCTCTTACAGCAACACATCCGGACTAAGTAATAAAAAATGTGGAGCAAAGGCCCAAAAACAGGGACACATTTCAAATATTGCTCCGACAAACTTAGACAGTTGAGAGAGTAACAGGTTTTGCATTATGTTGGATGTTTGGAAGGGTACGAAGTCTGAAACTGAAATGTTTGTCACTATAGTCTGACTTGAGCCCTAAGTGATTTGCTAGAAAAAGCTGTTTATGAGATATGGACCAAAATATGAGGCAAAAATGTGGACATCCTGCAAATATCTGTACACTTGAGAGGTCTGACACTGCCATATTTGAATAGTTAAGAGCCTAGACATAGCAACAGTGACTGAGTTACAGGGAAGCCCCACAGACTCCCTGTGAAATGTACAAACAGTAGGCAGAAAGATGTTACAACACATGCAATGGTAACTATGAAGTACTGAAAGTATGCACCACTTGCACGACAGAAATAGTGTAGTAATACATATGCTCATGCTAACCCACAGTCACAACTGCAGAATACCAGACAATTTAATGGGTGTACCCCACTGATATGTACCATTCCATGAGGCAGATAAAAGATGCACCTGAGAGTCTCTGGGGCCTGCTCAGCAGCATACTCAAATACCCTAATAGATGTCAAGGCCCACACCATGGCCAGACCACACTGCATGCAGTAACACCCTAGCAGATAGAGCAAGCATTCCAAGGTGTGAATGTACATGGAAATTAGGAAAGCCACAGCAACACACTACAGTCAAGACACCTAGCAGGCATACAAGTAGTGAATGTAAAGGGCAAATATTGAAGCCATAGTAACAAAGTGCAAGAGCCATTGCTATATACCAGTTACACCACATGTCCCACAGGAAAGCACACACACCCACATTAACAGTAGTAGTAGTCTTAGGTGTTAGTGTACATACACACTTAGTACAGGAAACTGGAGAAATGTTAATCTACAACACAGCCGGAAATATGAGAGAGATACTAACCTTTACACTCACAGAACAGTGTCCACAGCATACCAGCATGGTCCCTGCCCTTAAACTCTGAAAGGGATACGCCTATCTCACATACCTTTTTATAGCACTGTCCTGAAATCACAGTGAGAACTGCAATCAGTACACAACTGGCTGCATGCAATTAGCAAATGCTGGCTAACAATTGGTGCAGAGGCCATCACATGGACATATGCAGATACCTACAAAAGCATGCTGTACTCCCAGTCCACACATGCAATACTTTCATTGCACCCTCTGGAGGTAGGGAGAGAGAGAGAGAGAGAAAATACACAAACAAAAACACTTAACAAAACCTACTAGAAAGCTGACATCTGTCAACTGGAGCAGCAGCAGGACACCGATCCAAAAGGCAACACAAGCAGCTGTGACAAACACAGGTAATGTAAAGTAATACTTTAAAAGTCTACATACTATGAACCTTCCATATGTGTCATTGGTCTGTATCTATATGTATATGAAGATGTGCATAGGGCAGGGGACATACAGCAACTATCAGTGAAGGCTGTACATACATATGCATGTGAGGGCATCTATGTGCACATATCAATGTAGGTTGAATGTAGGTTGTAGTGCAATGTACAAAGTAGGTTTCACAGTTATATATGTTTAGAAGTATGTTAGTGTGTGTTTACAGTTTTGTAAACAAACATGTTGATATACCTATATGTCATATGGATACATATGTACGTCAATATATGTTTGTATGTGTGTATATATATATATATAATATGCATATATGTATACATAGATAGAGACGGATGTAGGAATACATAGACAGATGTAGATAGATAGAATATGTACAAACATATATATATAATACACACATACAGATATAGATATATGTAGATACATATACATAGACAGATAGATCTGACTATCTACAGATATGACTGTATATGACTATCTCACACTCCCCCTGTCCCACCCCCTCTGTCACTCTCACCCCCTCTCTGTCACACCCCCCCTCTCCATATTTATAGCAATATATGTACATCGATATATATGTGTATATGTATACAAACATATATATATATGTATATATAGACATATATATATATATATATATATAGAGAGAGAGAGAGAGATATTCTGAGTGAGGCACATGTGTACAGATGTATTGCAACAGGTGCCTGGTGACACAGGCATGGAGTGAACACCAGTGTCGAAACTGGAGTACCATACCCCATTTCAAATCACCTACACCAGTAACCACCAGATATGTCATTGGCTGCCCACCACTGCATGTGTCAGGGGTGAACAGGGTCATAAATGTGTACAATAGTACCCCCAATGATAGTCATAGTGGCACACTATTCCTGGAATACCTGTACATGGTATGTGTCAGCAGACATGGTTTGTCAGCTATGGACATGTAGGTCAGTGTACCCCTCCACACCACACAATGGCTGCCATGGTATGTACCTCACATGACAGCTACAGATATGGAGAAGGACACAGTGACATGTATGACACTGTGACAATGCAATCAAACACATTACTAATGCACAGTGACTGACAACACCACAGAGTGCACACATACTACCCACATAGAGGTTACCACTCCTGGATTTACATACTTAAGTCACACCCATGACAGATGTCCAACAACCATAGTAACACCTCACACCATCCACAACCTAAATGACCGCTGTGTGTCGTCCTTGACACCACAGTAGAGAGCACATGGCAGAGGTACAGGTTCCTACCCACAGATAAGACATACCCTGCAATAAACCACACAGCATTAAGAAGCAAGACTCCCCATGAGTACATGTCACACATACCCCTGCTGAATGTTAGTCAGATAGGTAATATGCCATATGAGTCACCCTGTGTAACTGTTTGACAGGAGCAGGTACCATCACATCACGTGTCACAATGGTCAGGGTAGCAGAACAGTATGCTGCTGTAGTCCCAGGGGCAATAGCATATTGTATTGTGTTGTGTTGTGTTGTGTTGTATTGGTATGTAGAGGTGCCTCCTTTGTGGAGTGGAACCACTGCTGCTGTACGCCAGTGTACAGGTACATATCCTGTAGTCAGGCTAGTGTTACATAGCACTTCTATATGCGGGTTTAGCTCCTCTTGGAGTTCATGTAGCATGCAACCGGGGATACCATCAGGTCCCAGTGATGCTGTGTTTTTTGCTTTTCTGAGGGTGGCTCTCACCTGGACATCTGTGATGACAGGGAGGTTACATTCAGCTGGGATAAGTATGTCTTCGTTTGGGGGAGAGGGAGGGGAGAAAATTGCACTGAACCTGTTGTTTGTTGCCAATATCTGTGGGTTCAGTGAATTATTTGTTGTTGTGTACTAACTATGAGCATATTGGAGGGTTTCGGACCAGGTTTCTAACATAACTGAAGAAGGCCTTGTGGTTATCTGTAGTGTCCCTGGTGATTTCCCTCTCAAAGTTGCCCATGCATGTTTGTATGACAGAACATAGCTCTTTACTAGTGCTGATCAGACATGCCTTCCCTTTATGGAATTATGCTCTGTCTTGCAGTAGCTTCCATCTTTTGTTATACAATCTGTTTATGGCTGGGGTCCACCAGACAGGATGCTTTCCCTTTGTGGAGAGTGTCTTGGTCTTATATGGGATTGCATGATCCATGCATTCTCAGAGATGTCCGTAGAAATCATTTGTGAAGGAGTCAGCAATGTGGGTTGTGGCTTCCACTGGCCCAGTGGGCTTAAAGGATACCATCTCAGTCTTAAAAAGTGTAAAGTTTGCGTTTGAAATGTTATTCACTGTAGTTGTTTGTGCTGGTGGTGGAGGTGGGATATGTATATCCAGGGCGATTAGTTTGTGGTCATATCACAGTAGTTGATGATGTACCCCATACAGTACCTCGATACAGACCCCCAGAGTGAGGAGGTGCTTTGGACCTGAATCAGTGTGCTGACTGCTGGGGTTTGGTAGTATGTCGTATGGAGTGTGCCAGGTACTGTTGCACAGTTGTTGGCTGAGCACTGATACCTGGCCATTTACATGTGTATCCACCAACAGACAGACAGATGCTATATATGGGAGATATGTTGTATCACAACAGTCGAGTAGCATGTGTAGTATGTGTGCCAAATTCTGCTGACATATTTTGCTGATATCATTTTATTTCCTTTTTCAGGACCATGGCTCACCAGCGCAATCCAGCATACTCTGCAGCCGAGGATGAGGAAATACACCAGAGCCTGGTGCGGGATTTTGAAATACTCTTTTCCCGCACCAGCCAGAATCAGCAGAAGAGGGCTGCACTGTGGCAAGACCTGGTCCGTCGGGTAAATGACATAGGCACGCATAATAGGACATATGAGCAGGTACGACATCACTGCAGTGATTTAATCAGAAATGTCCATCAGCGTGCGTCGGATATCCACAGGCAACAGGTTGCCACAGGTGGTGGGGTGGCTACACATCCCCCACTCACCAGACTGGAGGGACTACTCCTAAGTGTTGTTGCTCCAGCCCACCAACAACAACAACAGCAGCAGACCTGCATTATGATGGAGGCTGGAGCCACACAGCACCATGACTATGAGCGTGCAGGTAATATGCCATACGTATAGTTGACTGTTGTGTACACTGGTAGTTAATGTATGTGTGAGGTGTGTCCTTGGTTTGTAGCTGTCATCATAGTATTTAATGTGCAAGTGTGATATTCTCAATATCAGCAGCTGACCTGTGAAAGGTAATTGTTGTACTACTGACCTGTATCATACTCAGTAACAATGGCACAGTTGTGCCCACTGACATTAATTTCCTCACTTCTGCAGGTCCCTCCGGTGTAACAGCAATACAGCCTATCCATGCTGGTGAGTGTGTATTAACAATACCTTTAATAGTCTTGATAGTAATAGTAATATTAGGCTCAATCAGTAGTGCTCTGTGTATGCATGCAGGTGTGTCTGTGTCTGTGTGTTGATATCTTGCATACTGAGAAGTGTGCAAGTGTGCATGTGTGCACCTGTGCATGTGTGCATATGTGCATCACTGGTAACATTGTGTAGACATTGTAAACTGTGTTTTCTGTTTCCCTCCCATAGGTTCTGGTGCTGCTCTGGTGTCATGCAGCAGGGAAACTGAATCAGGTGCCACGGGTACTGATAATGATGACATCTGTGTAATGGCACAGGAAGGTGTGCCAGGGTCCGTCATTGGTCAGCCAATTGACAGTACACAGCTGTCAATCCCATCAATGCGCACAGTCATCCTGCCAATACATCCTTTGTCACCAATGTCCCTAGGTGATGGACAGGATACAGTGGGCATTGATCAGGGTAATGTGGTATCTGTGGCACATGCTTCCCCACAAAGCAGCCATGGGCATGGCCCTGAGATGGTACCATACAGACAGATGTCCAGGGGTTCTCGTGGGAGCATCCGTGGGTGTACTGCCCCTGTCAGACCTGCCCACAGAGGTCTTACAACCTCAGCTATGTTTCTGGCTGTCATGCAGGCACAGTCACGTATGGAACGGTACACCAGACAGGGTCTGAGGGAGCTGACAGCATGTAGCACAGCCATGAGTGACAGTATGCGTGACATTGCGGCTGCCATCCGTAATTTCACCGATGTCATAGATAGATGTTGTGGGGACATATTAGATCAGTTCCACAACTACATGTCCATGAGCCAGGGCAATGGTGGACGGTTGAGGCATCGACGTGGACATATGCCAGCAACAGCAGCAGCTGGCAGTTGTCGCGGACTACAACAGGGATGCGGCCGCCCCCATAGTGCCAGCAGCAGCCCAAGCAATGCTGGGTCTGTGCTGTCATCAGACCGCCCCAGGAGACCACGTGCAAGTGGCTCTGGACAGGCCCAACAGGGATCTGTGTCCAGTCAACAAACACCTGCTTCTGATGACAGTACCCAGTCTGGATTAGTACCAGATATGGTCCGTAGCACCCCTGCAAGGCACAGGTACCGTGTCCGTGGCCGGAGACACTGATCTGTATAACCTGGCAGGTACAGTCTGTGGCTGTCCACAAACACCGGTATATGGCAGCCATGAGGTGGAACTGTGTGCATCCATACACACATGTGAATTGGCAACACCTAGGACTACAGCATACACGCACACACTGCATCAACATTGCCCCACCTTGTACTGCTGTCCCTCACCAACACACATACACATACATGTCAATTGGTGGTATCAGTGGCAGACTCAGGCATACCAAGTTCACACCCTGTGCATATGATGAAACTGTGACACCTCCTGCAATCTGTAACATCAGTGCAGGTACAGGCTAACATGTTGCTGATGCACAGGGTGGCTACATAAACGTGTAGTAATAGTATCATGTTGTTAACAGTACAGTGTGCTGATATAATTGTGGGTATATCCCAGCATGCCTGATGCAGTAAGGGTATGATTGTCTTGTACTGTTTTCTACACCCATGGTAAGTACCATAGTGTATCATCTGCACATGTTTGTATACTCGTGGTAAGGATGTCAACAGAAGGCCACATACATAGGTAGCACAGGGAATAAGGTAATGAAAGTATTGATACGCAATGATGGACATGTAAACTGAAAGTGGCATGTTGCCCACACTGGACTCTGCAATGCGGATGTTTGAGGATGTTGATATGTGTGCAGTACTACACGACTGGTACAGGACACACAGGAGCACCCTAGCACTGCAAGCTCACACCTCAAACCATGCTAGACAGCCCCAACACACAAAACTAACTTTCACAGGAGGGAGAGTCCCTATAAATGTCAGGGATACTGTGGTGGCAGGACAGGTAGCATACATACTACTAAGTATGGAACCACTGAGTGAAGGCTCAGTGTCTGTTACTTGACATGTGTATTAGTGCAGGTATGAGCACCTGGGTTTCCGTCCGATTATTGTACATCCTGATGGTACATGGTTTGTACACTTGTGTGCGCTGAGACTGGACCCTGGCCATCTGACCTTTGTATTTCCATGTACATGTGTATAGTGCCTGCATATTTGCACTATTACCTACTGGAAGTGGTACAGCTTGTTTGTTGTACAATGGACTACATGCAGCCCTGCTTACTGTAGCTTTGTTTGCATGCATGTTTACTTGCAGTTACCCTGGAACACTGATTCCACCTGCAATGCAGATTTACAGAGCTTCTGTGGATTCCTAGTGACATCTGCATAGCTTACTATACGTATGTCCATGTCTCACTTGACAGAACATCACTGTTTGTCCTGTTCGCATGTACATTGCCTGTGACACATTGCATATGACTTACCTGATGCTGTTAATCACCATGGCAATCACAATACTATGGTAGCATGTGCAAAGGTCACTTGTCAGTCACCTCTATGGTACAGTTGTGGAATATGTGAGTCATGTGGCAATGTCACAGCTGCCACATGTACACAGTCGACCCTCTCCCCTACCCATGAACGTACAACACATGTGTGAGATGCAACCACATAGCCAAACTGGGGACTAAGCACTCTGAACCCAGTACTGGCATAACCTGTCAGGTGGCATGAAATACTACAGTGACTACAATACCAGTCTGATGTAGACCTACACTGACAGCAATCCAAACACATGAACACACTGGGGCATTCTTGGAGCCTCAGAATAGCATCCTGCCTGAGGAGCAGACACCTTTGCAGCTGGCACACAGGCATACGTTAAGCCGGAACACAGCACGTGCAACACAAAGCACACAAATCCTGTGTGCTAAACAGTCACAGCCTGTACAGCTAGACAACACACCTGCTACAGTTGTGTTAGGTACCTTTATTGTCCGGTACGGTGAGGTCCCGCTCACCAGGCTGGACAAGGTGAAGGTCACAGTGATATGCCCGTGGGGCACTATGGTCCACCACATAACACAAGCATACAGGTCAGTCAGAGGCATGGACACATATGACTCAGTCATTGTCCATGCCACTATGTCTGACCTGTGATGTACCTCCCTGGACTACATGATAGGGAACATAGAAGGGCTCTCTGAGCATGTGGCACAGGCTGGTATGACCCTGACCTTGGTTGGTATCATACCCTCACCAAGAATGCTGAAGTATTACTGAATGCTGATGAATTACTGTAGCTACAACACCCTAGCTGAAAGGTTCCTAGCATGTAGTCACTGCATTGCTATGGAACAACTTGTTACCACTCCCACAACAGGTGAAAACATGCAGCACCTGTTCATCAGCAACATGTAGACTATATGCCCCAGACCAGATGTGTATCCCTCGCTGCTAGGATGATACCATATAAAACTCACACTGTATATACACATACCACATGCAGCACCCGCACAGAAAACCACAGTCATAATGTTATCCAGTGCAAATACCATGTATTCACGTGGCAGGCGTCAGACATGGGAACTATTGAAGGTCACAGGTATATATGTGTATTTGGCACACACATACATCATATGTGTGCATTGCCATTACTGGTTTAATCGATGTCATGCATTATTGTGAACAACAACGAACACACATGGGCATTCTGTGTGACAAAAACACACGTGGCATTTGTGGAATTCAAAGCCATAACTAACTGTGCTATGACAGTAGTGAGAGATGCAGTAGCAGAGCATGCTATTTGCATTACTGGGAGATTTGCCCTCTTCTGCTGTACTTGTAGGGTGCTGACATCATCTCTGTGTAGAGATTGGAATATGCAGCAGCTGGTGTGTTGTACTGGTTGCCAAAAGGGTCAGTTCTCTCACACATGTACTTGCACACACCCTACTTCCACCCCCCACCCACCCACACACACATTTGCCATTTGCAGGATTCAAACCCCTACCTATGTTATGACACTAGTACGAGACGCAGTAGCTGAGCCCGCTATTTGTATTACTGGGAGTTTTCTCTTCTCCGGCTGTACTTATAGGGTGCTGACATCATCAGTGTTTCGAAAGGGGAATGTGCATCCTGTAGTGTGTTCCCCTAGTTGCCAAAAGGGACATTTCTCTCACACAGAATTGCACACACACTAACCCCCCTCACCCAAACACACACACTGAGCATTTGCAGGATTCAAACCCCTACCTAACTATGTTATTACACTCAAGACGGACGCATTAGCGGAGCGCGCTATTCGCATTACTGGGAGGTTTCCCTTCTCCTGCTGTACTTATAGGGTGCTGACATCATCAGTGTTTAGAAAGGGGAATGTGCATCCTGTAGTGTGTTCTCCTAGTTGCCAAAAGGGACATTTCTCTCGCACAGAATTGCACACACACTAACCCCCCTCACCCAAACACACACACTGAGCATTTGCAGGATTCAAACCCCTACCTAACTATGTTATTACACTTGAGACGGACGCATTAGCGGAGCACGCTATTCGCATTACTGGGAGGTTTCCCTTCTCCTGCTGTACTTATAGGGTGCTGTCATCATCAGTGTTTAGAAAGGGGAATGTGCATCCTGTAGTGTGTTCTCCTAGTTGCCAAAAGGGACATTTCTCTCACACAGAATTGCACACACACCAACCCCGCTCACACACACACACACACACACACACACACACACACACACACACACACACACTGAGCATTTGCAGGATTCAAACCCCTACCTAAGTATATTATGACACTTGAGGGAGACGCATTAGCAGAGCGCACTATCCGAATTACTGGGCATCTGTTCTGCACCTGCAGTATTTATAGGGTGCTGACATCATTATTTATACAGAGGTATGTACATCTATTACTACCTCTCAGGTGGGGGATAGCATATATATGCATTTGCAGCCACCTACTTCAGGGTCAGATATGCACATCAGCACTGGCAGGTTATGTTTTATACCATGCTTTGTGACCACAGGACCTGTAACACACAACACAACCAGTTCAGGCCACCCCTCCCACATCCAGGACACACACTTTGCTTCCCTGGGAACAGTGCCAAGATATGAAGGTGTTCACATACACCATTCCAGTTGTTAACGTCAGGTACAGGTATATTGTGTGTGGGAACTACTCAGGCCTCTACAACATTACCCTACAGCCACTACAATTTGTGAGTCCATGTGCTATGGCAGGACCACTCACCACAGCCACAAGGGGGAATACATATTGCACCTGACCATCTGCAACATGGGTACTCACTGTTCCACACCAGAGGTAGACCACCATTGTTGATATCTGACCATACCCACCTTTCCCTGGATATCCATATCCCATCCCCACCCCAGGCAAGGTTGTCACTGCAAACAAAGTGTATTTATCAAAAGCAGACTTTGCACTTGTGAAGACTGGGGTGGAAGACTTCAAAGGACCCATGCTGGGGAGTATACAGGCCACTCTGCATAATCCTTGACAATTGCATTCTATGAGCATGTGGAAGGTTTGCATTGATCATGCTATCCCAAATATACCCATGACTCCTCCACAACAGGACACCTGTCAGGTGTACACCAGCCATATATGAGCTGTCCAACAGATGGAGTGAGCTAATACATTGCAGAGCAGTAGCCCACAGAGGGAGGACATCTCTGAACAGTACTGGCACGACACTTCAATCCCTCATAATCATCACGACAAAGTGTTGACAGTGAAATTGTCCAGACACTGCAGATAAGGCTCCCCTCAGTCTGTTATTGATGCACACTTACTGTTAGAGGTCCTCACCAACCCTCTTCCAGCACACACCAGCCACATGGATGTGGCATAGCAAATTCAACTCCTGGGATCTCTACTATGTCCATGTTTGACGGAAGCACAGCACACTAGCCTCAAACGGTGCCTTATGTGACCTACTTTACAGTGGCACAGTAGCCTACTGTACTGGGGAGGCAGACGCCAAGCACACTCTGGCTAAGCTTTCATTCCCTAGGGCAAACAGCCTAGTACTGACCTCTACACCCATATGTTTAATTGTCAGATGCACAATATTTGTTGCTGATAGACTGTTTGCAGGTTTTTATTGCCATAGCATTCCCTGTTTCTATGAACAACTTGTGTATCTGTGGAAGATGTTTGAATATGAGAGGGATCCACTATATCACTTATGTCTCTGTAGTCATTTAACTGTGTGCACTGGGCAGATTGCTGTAATGTGGTTGGTTCCTGGAATAACACGTACAAATACCAGATATGTGTGGCCAACTGCTAAACTGAGATATGGCCTAAGTGTGTAAGCATGCCCAGTTCAGGCTTTCCATGGCATGTTGTCTGACATATGTCTCATTTATCAAAGTGTGCGAGCATGCCCAGTGTGAGCTTTCCATATGTTGAACTTTGCAGTCCACCACATTTGTGGATGAGTGTGAACTTCAACAATATCTCACGTTTATGGTTGTGTGTTGGGTGTCATGTTGTGTACTTACTGGCCAACTGCTTTGTGTCTGAACACAACAGGGATTATACTGTGCCTGCAGGGTTTGCATGGGATACTTTGCATACAGTTGTCAACATCCTTTCATACTGACCTAACACTGTAGTACCATATAGTGTACTGGTTCAGTACTTTCACTGTGGTGGACAGTATCCTGGGCTTTAGTCCTATCACTGCTTTAATTTTTCATAGTGAGCACAACAGACTGGTTAGGGGCCAGTTGTGCACATATGACCATGTTGCATTATGTTCAGATATGGACTACTTAAACCAGGCTTGTCCAACATTGGTAGTGTATTCCACAACATAGGTGGACATTGGCAAACACTAGCGATGTGCCCTAGGCCATTTCTAATGCTAGTCAGAGAGTGTGTTTGTCCTTCGACACACATTGTAACTGGAGTTTGCCATGACATATGTCATGGTTAGTATACTGTGCCTCCGTCTACCCATGATATAACAGTGATACCCAGGGTAAACCTACCATCTCCCATCCACTCATCAAGATTCCTCTTGTGGAGAGTCGATGAGTGACTCTCTGGCTAACCTGTACTGGGAGTTTACTCAAGAGTGGGAGTGGCTTCTGTGTTATGGATCATTCAGTACAGCTTGTCCTATGTAGTGCTGGGGTTCAGGTCTCTCATGTGCATAGCTCACTGCCATTCAGATTGTACAAGGTGCAGCATGTTCATTGATTCCAGCTTGGACATGGCTTTATACATCAGGCACAGCTTGCCTCTGGGCGGGCAGTATGGCAGTGTGTGGAGCTGCAGTTTGTTTAATCAGGCAACACATGGCATCTGTTCAAGCTCTTTGATACTCCTGGTGAGGTACTTTTGGGGTCTTTCCAGTTGATGGAGGTGTCTGCTGAGGTACATCCCACAGGGGCCATTGTAGTCAATTGTGATGCTGATGAAGGATGACTGCAGAGCCACAATGACCTCCCCTGATCTAGATCTGACTACTTTCATAATTAGGTGGGTATATGGTATGTTTCTGTAACCACTACAGCCACATGCTTGTCCAATGCAAGATATCTATCAACTTGTGTCCCCAGGTCTCTTATTACATCTTAAGTACTTCATGGGTTAACACCTATGTGGTAATTGGTGGGCACTTACTGTATATCCACAGGGGTTGACTATACACTTTTCTGCAATTAGCTTGCTGACATGGCTATGGCACCAGTTGTCTGTTTCTATGTGGCCCTTTTGTGGGATGCTTGTGTCACCTGGAGGGTCAGATATGGTGGCCAGTTTGTAGTCCTCTGCAAACTTGTTCAGACACAGTCCTTCCATGTTGGCCTGTACCTATAGGACATATATACCAAACAAGGGTGGTCCCAGGACCGAGCCTTGTGGGATGCCAATTGTATCTGGTTTGTAGTCTGACATGGCTGCAGCATTTCTGACCATGTCAGTTCTGTCCTTGGTCTGGTTTGCAACCCCTCTACTGACATAGGGGTTTATATTTAAGCTGGTGAGCTTATCTATAATGAACACGTGGGGTATTGTATGGAAGCCTTTTGCAAGGTCCAGCTAGGCTGTGTGGACCACATTCCCCTCATCAATGACCTTAATGACAGTTTCAAATGAGTCAAACATGTTTAAGGGGCAGGATCTGCACTTAAGAAAGCCACACTGGGTAGGGTCCAGTGTCAGTAGGTCCCCAATATCTTTGTCTGAGGTACATGCTGATCCTTTCCATAGCTTTGCAGACCAAGCTTGTCAGGATTCTGGGGTGGTAGTTTGCAGTATCCATTCAGGCAACACCTTTGTGGAGAAGGACCACTGTTGTTGTACACTGCTCTTTGGGTACATATCCTGTGGTAAGGCTGACATTGAGCAGTAGTGTTATTTGGCGTTCCATTCTTCTTGGAGTCCATGTTGGACTCAGCCCAGGACACCATCTCGTACCATTGATGGTGTGTGTTTTGCTTTGTAGATGCTGGCTGTTACCTCAGCATCTGCAATGTCAGGGGGACAGCACTCTGCTGGGATAGATATTTGGCATTTGGAGGGGGGGGGGGTGTTTGCACTGCACCTGTCAGGTTGGATGTTGGCAATATGTGTGTGTGTTTGGTATGTTGTTTGTAATATGTGAGTGATTCAGAGCATATCTGTGAATTCCCAACAAGGTTCCTACCATCAGTTAAGAAAGCCTTGTGATTATCCTTAGTGTCCTGTACAATTTGTATCTTCATAGGTTCATAGGTTCATACTAGGCTATCCGCCCTATGGCATTTATAAGCCTAGCCAGAGTGTGCGTGGCTTTCGCCACCCCTTGCTATGTGAATATTATGGCCATTTAGGATTTACTTTACTATGCCTCTGTCTGGACATGGCACAGTGAAGACCCCCAGTGTACATCTACGATCACCCATCCACTTGGCAAGATTCCTGTTGAAGAGAGTCAGTGAGGGGCTCTGCCTAACATGGAGTGGGATTCTATTCCAGGGTGTAGGGAGCCTCTGGGTTATTTATCTGTCCCTCCAGCACATCCTATTTCATTATGTGTTGAGGTTGACATCTCTCACTCTCACAGCTCCGATGGATTTGGGTTTTCTGGGGTGGAGCATGTCCATTAATCCTGTGTTGGACATGGCCTTGTACAACAGGCATACAACACCTCTGCGTAGGCAGTATGTGACTGCATACAGCTGGGGTGTCTACAGCCAGGCAGCATATGACATATATTTGACACCCTTTATCCTCTTGGTGAGGTACCTTTGAGGTCTTTCTAACAGCTGCAGGTGTCGGGTAAGGTACATCCCAAATGAGGCATTGTACTAAATTATGGGCCTGATAAGAGAACAGTATAGGGGCACAATGACCTCTGTTGATGTAGATGTGAATCCTTTCATGATAAGGTGGCCAATATAGACGGTCTTCCTAGCCATGTTGGCAATGTGAGTGTCATATGACAGGTTACTGTTCACTTGTGTCCCTAGGTCCCTGATTACTCCTTCTATACATAATGGATTACCACCTATGTGGTAATATGTAAGTACCTTGTTTGGTATTTGGTGAGACATTCATACTGTCCAGTGTCTTCAGGAAGGCTGAGTGGGGTTCTTGTGTGTGAGAGTATGGTCTGTAGCATGCTACAGACTGTACAGCAGTTTTGCCTACGGTTAGTTGCACATGGGTGGTCTCCGATGCTTCGTGCATTGTCAGTTACCTGGACATGTGGGTATCTGTGCTGAATATGGATACTCCCCCTCCTTTTATGTTTTGGTCCAGGTTTTGGGGCCATAACGCATGATATGAGATATAACCTGGTAGTGCTGGTGTGCAGTCAGGAGCCTTGCTGCAGGTGTCTGTCACTGCACGGACATCAATGTTCTCCATACTGGGGAGGGCCTCGGGAGCATGCATGTTGAGGTTTACATGTCTGGCATTGGGCAGCATTACCCTAATGTTTCTTTCCACTTATGTTTTCTAGGGAGGTGGGTTAGTCTTTTCAGCCTTGCCTACAAAAGGCTCTATGGAGGTGGCAAGAGCCTTATCCAATATCCAGATGCCCAGAGGTAACAGGTGTAAGCCATCCCTGGCACAGCAGTGTGGCTTGTCAAGCATGACATCCCAAGCAGACAGACATTGGATCCCCTTGGAATGACACCAGTAATTGTGCCACTTGTTAAAGCTGATCATTCTGTGTTTGTACTGTGGCATCATTCTTGGTGAGGGTAGGATGCTGCACAAGGTCAGTGTCATACCGGCTTGGACTACATAATCGGAGAGCTCATCTATGTCTCTTTTCATGTAGTCCGGGGAGGTACATCTCAGGTCATTCACGCCAGCATGGACAATGACTGCATCATATTTCTACTTGCTTTGGGGTGACCTGCGTACTTGTGTTATGTGGCGTATTGTAGCAGCCTACACGCAGCTTACTGTACCCCTTCCCTTGTTCAGTCTGGTGAGCGGGACAGCAGTGTGTCTGACTATGGAGTCACCTATTACAACTGTATCAGGCATGTTGTTTCTCCTTCTGGCCTGTGACTGTTTGGCACACCAGCTTTGTGTACTATGTGTTGCATGTGCTATGTTTGGAGGTAGTGGTTGCTTGTGTGTCTGCTTTGGAGGTCTCTGTTGATGTGGTGTGTTTGTAATTAGAGCCTCCGGGAATGTTTTTCTGTGTTTATGTCTTTGGTTTGCAGTTGTGATAGGTCTGTGTGAGACTGGGTTTGTGGTGTGTGTGGTTACCTTCTCCTCCTGACTAGTTTTGACATTACTGAGTTGAGAGAGCTCAGCCTCCGGTTTGGATAAATGGTTGCATCTCTCACATATATTTGTATTTCTTGGGGGGAAGTGAGGGTTGTCTGTGTACATGGGGCAGGTGTAACATTGCCTCAAGATTCACAGATTCAACTTGTTGTAGCTGGCCTTAGTGGATTGTATGAGTGGACATATTTTATTGCCATACTACTGATCAGAGATTACTTCCCTTTTAGGTTTGCTCTATCATGTAGTAGCTTCCTCATTCTCTTGCATGGTTTGGTAATGGCTGGGGTCCACCATGCCAGATGCCTGCATGTATGGCATTGTGTCTTGGTTTTATTTGGGATTGCATAATCCATGCATTCCTGGCAGTGTTCATGGAATGCCTGTATAACAGGTTCTGAGGTGTGGCCCATATTTTGCACCTGCACAGGGCCTTTAATGGATTCCACATCAGTTTGGAGGAGTGCAACATTTGCTTTACACATGTTTTTCACTGTGGTTTTCTGGCCAGGGACTGTGGTCAGGATGTGTATATCCGGTGTGATTACTCTATGGTCTGATCTTACCAGTGAGGGATACACTTCTCATCTTGCCATCCAGTACCCATGTTGCTGATTATCACATCCAGGATGCTTACCCCTCTTGTGGGAGTGGTACGTTGTTCCTGAGCATTTTGGTTTATAGATTCTAGGAACCTTTGTCCTAGGGTGTTGGAAGTAGAATAATGCTCCCAGTCTATGTTTGGGTATTTTCAGTCACACACTATAATGTGGTTTGGAGGGCTTGATATATTCATGTATTCCAACATAGGCCAAGTGCAGTTCCTGGTTTTAGGACGGTAGTCTGTAGCAGGCTATAAACTGGGAGGCAGTTTTAGCCACTGTTACTTGACCATGGCTAGTCCATGCTGCTTCTTGTTGTGGTACCAACATGGGGGTGTGGTTATCCTTGACAATTATTGCTAGTCACCCTCCTTTTGTAGCTTGTTCCATGTTTTGAGGCTGTACAGCACAGTATGAGGTGTAACCTGGTAGTGTTAGGGTGCTGTTGTGAGCCTTCACCCAGTTTTCTGTTACAGGACAGATATCAACATTCTCCATACTGGGGGAGTTTAGACTGCATGCATCTTGCTGTTTAGACTTCTGGCATTGGGTAGCATTACATCTAGGTTCTTATCCCTTGTGATACCTGTGGAGGTATGTTTGTGTTTTGAGCTTTACCTATTCAAGGCACGCTGTGGGTAACAACAGCCTTTTCCAGTATCCATAAGGCCAGGACTGATAGGTGCACGCCACCCCTAGCAGGTGGAGCATCATGTCATGCTCAGCATGTCATCCCAGGCTGGCACACATTGGATCCCCTTTGACTAACAGCAATACTTTAGCCAGTTATTGCAATTGATCATCTCATCTTCATATTGTGGCATCATGCTTGGTGAGGGTAGGATGTTAGTCAGGGTCATCAAGTTTGCATATACTACATGGTGTTACATTGCTTAACACATGGCAATCATGCCTCAGGTGGTGCTGCAGGGCTGCCTCTGTTGGATGCACATACTACACTCCCTGTACATGTTTGAGAGCAGGTTATGTCATTTTAGGCATCCCTGTTATTATATGAGTGAGTCAGAGAGGGGTATCATTCCTAGGGTTCCTACTGAGCCAGTGTATGTGCTATGTGTTGCCTCTTTGCCAAGGCCAGGGCATACTGGGCACGCCTCCTTCTGCCTACTGGGGCAGGCTCAGGTTGTTCCTCCTCAGAGTCACGCTCTGCCTGTGATGGCCTTGGCTATGGTGGGGGGCTGTTTGGCCCGGCCCTATGCTGGTCCTGCTGCAACTGTTTTCACGGGATCATATTATGTAGCATAGCACATACCATGACAATTTGGGTACATGTAGTTGGTGAGTACTGCAAGGCTCCACCAGATGTGTCCAGACACCAGAACCGTGACTTGAGCAGCCCAAACACACGCTCTATTACATTACGTGTTTGTGCGTGTGCCTCATTATGGCGTTCCTGTTCAGGTGTGTGTGTGTTTCTGATGGGTGTCATCAGTCACTGCTCCAGTGCATAACCTGCATCCCCCACTAGGTGTCCATGTGGGATGTCCCCATTGGCAAATGTCTGGTGCAGCTGCGTCAAATGCCAGATATGGGAATCATGGTAGCTCCCAGGGCAGCCAGCACACACATTCATTATTATGCCCTGGGCATCACACACGACCTGGCAGTTGATGGAGGGGAAGCCCTTGCGGTTTATGTAGGCCATACCCCACTCACCGGCTGGTGCTTTGATGCGTATGTGCGTGCAGTCTATTGCACCCACTACCTCAGGGTATTCCGCTATTTGCTGGAAGAGATGCATATTTCTGGCCAATACCTCACGGGCATTGGGGAAATATACATGATCACCGACATGTGCTGACATGGCATCCAGGAACTGGTGCAGTACCCTGGAGGCTGATGCCTGTGATATCCCCATCATATCACCAGTTGGTCTCTGGAAGGTACCTGTTGCTAGTATTCTTAGGCCAACACATACCTTGGTTTCCACTGGGATGAGTTCCCCTCTGTTGGTTCTGTGTGTGAGGCATGGCCTGCACAGCTCGACAATTTGCTGCAGGAGGTCTCTGTCCACTCTATAGCACTCCACTATCTCCAGCTCATGTAACCCGTGGTAGGTGACCCTGGGCCTGTACACTCTTCTCCGTCTCCTCACTGTGGGTTGTCTGGCACCATTTGCATTGTCACCACCCTCAGCAAGTCGCCTATGTCTCCTTATGACAGCTATGGCAGCCCCTAGCATTTCTGCTCTGAGTTAAGCTTTTTCAGTTTTCACTTCTAATAGCTTACTCCTGTCTTGCAGTGTCTCTTGAGAGAAACATCCTGCACTGCTGTTTGCAGAGTTTTAAGTGCTGGGCTGGGCTACTATTCTGCCTGTGTAATTGCCTGCTTCTAATTGTTTTCACCTGCTAGCTCCAGCAGTATTCCCTGCTAGCTTCCTACTAATTCGGTTGCTTCCTTTTTCCTTTCTGTTTCCTCAGGGGGGAGCAACGCTCATACCAGTGAAACACGCTCACAGTGGCTTACACGTGCAACACATGCTTACACTGTTTAGAATCTACTTATTTGGGTTAAAACATGCACACACCAGCGCAAACAGTCTTACAAGTCTGCCAACAGGCTCCCACATGCTCAGTCTGCCTTACAAGCGCGCACACTGCCCTACCCGTGCCTCATGGCGCGCACACGTGACCATGCACGCCCAGCAAGAAACTTTGGTGTTGGCAACAGTGTACTCCTTCCATTTCTTGACTTTCCCATGCTTATCTTGTGGCACTCCTCTTTCCATTATATGTGTCTGACATCTGTCACGTAACACTGACCTCCAATGAACTGCATTTCTTTCTGCCATTCCCCCCTGTGATGTCACCTATCTCCTACTCTGTTCCTCCCCCTTATGTAACTCTTACACTACTCGGAATGTGCTCATTTGCTATGTGACAGTGGGATTCTGTATCCTAACACTTATTTACATCAGATTACCTACTAATGCTTAGTTACATGTCTTAGACTCCGCTTCCCCCCTTAGCAACCACTAAACGATGGCCATGTTGTTTTTGGTCTGCTGGTCCATGCATTGTAAATCCATGTATTGCATATAACTCACATGTGTGGGTTTATAACCTTCATTTTTATGTTTTATATAGCAAGCACGTTTGCGCAGGGCTGCTCTGCATTTAAACATTGGTGATTGCCGAAAAAAAAAAAATATTTCTCATATTTGCATCGGGGTACCTTGCCAATGGCCACATATTTGGCCATTGGCATGCTGCCTGACACATATGCACCCTTTATTTGGAGCTGACATGGCTCCATTGTGTTATTTGCAGAAACGTACCCCGTTGTCAACTGAGTACATTTCTGCAGCTAACACGTCTCTTACACGGGCTGGTTTGAGCTTCGTGGATCGCTAATCTACCTCATTTGCATGCATTTCGGCTGCAAGTGAGGTGATTAGCATATCCACGCCCAGTCCATGTAAGAGACGTTTTAGCTGGTCTCTTACATGGAATTTCGGGCTGTTCCTGGATCGCGAGGGCTGCATGGAGTCACAGCCACAAGGTACAGCATTTGATTTTCACCTTTGGGAGGGATATTGGCTTGGCTTAGAATGGCCCTTTAAGAACGCTAGCCTAATAATTAGCTGTGAATTTATGAAACCATGAATCTAAGGATAATGGAAAATGAAAATTTAGATTGCTTTCTGTAAATCTGAATAATATTAAGGATATAGTAAGAATAATTAGGATTTTAGAGTGGTGTAATGCATGTGATATAGATGTAATTATATTACAAGACACAAGATTTTTAACAAATGAAAAAAAAAGATTACAAACAGAAAAACTGTGGGCAGAAAAAATAATCTGGAATTTGAAAAATGAGAGATGTCCTGGAATAGCCGTATTCTGTAGAAATACAGTAAAGCTATTAGATGTAAATTTGGCAAAAAAGGGAAGGTTAACCATTGTATATTTAAAATGGAATGAACAAGTATATAGAATTATAACACTATATGCTTATACTAATTGTAAAGGAAGGAGAAACTTATTTCATCAGATTTTAGACTAGGTGGTGATAAATATGAACATTATAATACCAAGAGACTTTAATTGTGATTTAAGAGGCAAGCATAAAAAGAAAGGAAATGATATAATAAGAAAAATGTTAGAAGTTATAAGATGTGGTGGTAAGTTAAAACTTTGGTACAAAAATTCTGGGACTTACAAAAGGGATATGTATAGAAATTAAATAGAATATTTTATAGTATCAGAAAGCTTAGTTATAGGAGAAGAGGAGGTATTTTAAACAGGATTTTCTGAACATCTTCTAATATGGCTAGAGATAAAGGAAAATTAGGAATATACAAAAACAGGCAAAAAATAAAAAAATAAAAAGGATAAATGAGAAAGCATGGAACAAAGAAGGAAACAGATTAGTAATACAGTTATGGAAAGATCTTATTACTATGAGAACATTTTGTAAAAATTGGTCTAAATGGTGGATAATATTTAAAGAAAATATATAAATTTTTTTTTTACAGTGGCAATATGATGCGATAAAGTAGAGAAAGAAAAATATAAAAGAACATATAATGATGCATTGGAAGATTTAGGACATACTGATAGAAAGTATTTTGACAAAAAAAAAAAACAATTATATGAAAGAAATCAAGAACAATACAATAATTGTTATACAAAGATTTTTATAAGGAAAAAGAAAAGACGTATCAAGTTAATTAGGCAGATTTGTAAAGAAAGATGGTAGTGTATGAGAGAAATAAAAAATGTAAAAGGAGAAATAGAATGAACTCAGGAAAAGATTATGAATAGTGTAGTGCAATATGTGCAAGAAATATTTAAAGAAAAAAGAAGGCATTGAAAAAATGGAAAGTAAACATTTAACAGAAAAGGAAAATAAAGAACTGGAAAAGGAGATTTCTTTAAATGAGCTAGATAAAGTATTAGGGGAAGTAAATATAGATTCAGTTGCAGGCCCAGATGAAATAGGATATGAACTGCATAAAAATTTATGGGATTGGCAAAAAAAAATAAATAAAGATTTTGAATGAATGGCTAAATGGAGGTTTTATGTATAAAGAATTATGTTATATGTATAAAGAGTTAAATAATGCTTAAATTCATATGGAAGAAAAAGATAGAAGAAAAAAATGGAGACTGATAGTATTTCATAGTAATAATTGTAAGATCTTTATGAAAATAATAAAAAAGATATTTGAAACTAAAATGGAGAATATTACAGAAGATCGTATGTACAATAAAAAGTAGATGGGTTGTCAACAATTATTACTGATTGAGAAATTGTGGACGATATTATGAATGGAAAAGAAGAAGTGAAGATCATTATAGGAGACCTTAATAAGCCATTTGATACAATTGGACATGCAGTCTTAAGGATAAGAATGAAAGGATATAATTAAAGCGAGAGAGTTAGGAAATTATGTATGTCAATGTGCAGTAATAATAAAGTAAAATACTGGTAAATAGCTGGCTAAGCCAAGGGGTACATAATGAAGAGTGGTACAAGACAGGGATGTCCAGTGAGTTGTATACTCTTTGCATTAGTTATGAATGTGATAGTATGTGAAATAAGTCACAAAATGAAGGAGGTGGTGTATATTGGATCTGAAGGGTTAAGAATTCCAGTTCTGTTAACATATGCGGATGACATTATAATAATTGCAAAAAATAAAATTTGGATAAAATAAATAATGATTTGCACAAATAAGTGTCTATAGAGTTGATAGGAATGGCTTTAATAAAGAGAAAACTAAAGGTTTAGGTGATGTAGTAAAAATAGCGGGTATCTATTTAACAATGATTGAAATTTATGTGTTGGGGATAACGTTTGAGAATAACGATGGAAATAGAATTCAGTGGGAAAAATAGAAGAAATAAATCAAACCTGTCTTTTCTGGAGAACATATAACTTATCATTCAGAAAAAAAAGCTTACAGTAGTGAGTCAATTATCCAAACTAATTGGGACCTAGGGTAGTTTGGATAATCAAACTGTCTGGATAATCAAACATACATTGAAGCAGATAAAAAACTTATAAAACCTTGTTTTTTCTGCACCCAGGGAATACATTTTTCAACTCTTCAGTGATTCCAGTGGACAATAAAGAATATTTGTCGTATATGAGCAGGCTACAAGCTCAAAAAACACACACAAGTGAATACATATAATGTTTACATATTCAGACGTTATGATTTTTCCTACTTGAAAACTTTGGAAGGCTGCATTCGTATAACTGACATTTCGGATAGCAGACATTTGGATAATTGAATCTGTACTGTATTTGATAAATTCAGTACTGACTGAAAAAGCAGCATACTTAAGTGTATTTATGTTGCCAACAGTATTTGAAAAGGAATTATTGCAGATATATGTATATATATATATATATATATATATATATATATATATATATATATATATATATATATTTTATATGGGATTCTAGATTAAACCCAGTAAAAAGAGAAATTTTGTATGTAAATAAAGAGGAATGTGGTTTAGGGTTAATTAAACCCATGGTGTATGCTGCTTCATTAAATTTGTGCAACGTGTTAAAGTGGATAAAAGAGGAATATGATGGATCGGTAGTAAAATTGTATAAATATGATGACTTTTAGGGTATGGTAAAAAAGAGTAAAAGAGAAAAAGAGTGTATAAATGAAGAAATAAAATATTATCAGGAAAAAATATTTTGTGGAAAATAAAAATGTATGCTATAGAAAACATAGAAAAGTATGATAAAAAATCTAATGATAAAACGTTACTATGTGTAACCATGGGGAAATCTAACAGATGAAAAAAAATGAAGCTATAAAAATAAGGAGTAGATGGTGTAATCAGAAAGTAGAAAGTCTAGATTTTTTTGTGGAGATATGCCATATAAAAATAAAAGTGATAGAATATATTTACATTGTCAAGAAGAAGAAGACATTGTGGAACATGCGTTTCTGAAATGTAAACGAGTAAAAAAAGTTATGGGGAAAACTATGTAAAAAAGATTTTTTTAAGTTATTAAAAAGTGGATAAAATAAACATAGATAGGGTTAAATATGGCTACTATAAGATTAGAAGTAAAGAATATGTTAAAGCAATAGATAAAAAGTTATTTTCTGTTATATAGGTTATATGGAATGAAAGAATAAATGAAATTATATTTAGAAGTAAATAGATTTTAGCAACAATATTAAATAAAATCAAATGGTGCTTATGGAAAAAGGAGTGGGGGTGTAATAGGGATGAAAATTTAGTATGATTGTGAAGAAATTATGAAATTGTGCAAATAGTTTTCTACATCTATATATTGGTTTACTATTGAAATACCGTAGTGCCAGTGACTGAACAGCATGTGTTCAAAAGGGATATTCAAAAGGGCACAATGCCAAACTAGACTACAAAGAATACACAATACCAAATGGGAAGTATAATTCGGTAGTCTGAGTTTGGTATTGTGAGTACAGTGAGGAACAGGGAATTTACCCATTTCCTCACTGTAGTGTGGTCTCAGAGTTGGAATAAATTATTTGCAGGGGGACAGGGGGCTTGCCCCCTTGCAAAATAGTAAAAAACATGTGCCATTGACTTGATAGTGTAATGTTAAGTTACGGTGCATAGCTTGGGTGACTCACATCACCTAAGGCTATGTTGAATAGATCAAACTATGGTAGATGATTAATTCAGTTCCAGGATTGCATTTTCCAGATTTTAATAGTAAACCCTATGTATTTATACATTTGTAAATATTTGTAAATATGTAAATATTTATATATATGTAAACATGTTGGAAACAGGAGTTCTTTTTATACATAAATAAAGGATCCTTACTCTTCACAATATGTGCCAAGGGATCTTTTACATCCACCTGAGCTACCACCAACTTATGCAAATTGGGCCTTGGTTTAATGTCTCAGTCGAAGGATGGCACACTCAGAAGTGCAGCACCTCTCTTATGCTGCAGTGCATTATCCACAATTGAGCTACCTGGTGGTGGAATAGAACCCACAGCCTTCTGAACCAAAGGCAAGTGTGTTACCTGTTGCATCACTGATACTGAATTTATTATAGTTTTATTTTATTGTATTTATTTATTTTGAAGTAGAAAGCAGGACAGGTAATTGGGTTTGAGGACTGGTGTATCTAATGTTATTGGTGGGAGGGAAGGTAGTATAGAAAACACTTTAAGGAAGTCTGTTTTTCTAAGATTATCAGATGGGAAGGAGTCTTTATGTAGAAATCTACTAGATATGGCATGTCCTGTGAAGCCATTAATGAGGTTATAGTTTTTTTTATTCAGGCTGTTAATGAGTGCACTTTGAATAGAGTAAAGCTGGCTTTATGATTTCTGGATGGCTTTTCGGACAGGTATGCAGAAGATAAAATTATCCATGGTTTCATTTGATGAACTGTTTTCTCACTTCAGCCAGGTTTCATTTTCCAATGTTAATAAGTATTTCAGCTCATATATGAACTATTTTGTATGTGTGTATCTATGTAATTCTGATTTTTTTTGTCTCTCCTCAGGCCTCATTATAACCAGCATGGCCCTTGCTGCCCCAAATTCATGCCGGGTCTACCAACCATCCTTCTACCCTGGACTTACTCTGGTGTTGCTGGGGCCAGTCATGGATCTTAAGGGCATCCTGGAGACTCTGCCATCTGTGCTTCTGTCTGGTGTTTTTTTTTTTATTATATGCCCAGCTCACTTTCCCTTTCCCCACCACCCACGCTCAATGGTTATATCCAAGGGCAACTCCTGTCTTTGTACCATACCTCCCCTTAGGGACTGTCACCAGTGAATGTCCTTCCTCTAGGATAGGAATGCCTATCCCTCCCTGCTTCCCCAACATTTACTTGAACCACTGATTGAATGTGGGTTGGCTGGGCTGTAGTCAGAGCTTTACTGCTTTATGCCACAGGGACAGCTTTATCTGGGTTACTCTGGAGAAATAATTGTCCTGTAGGTTGAAGGCAGTTGCTATTAGGGAGAATGTAGTTAGTAGCATATATGCTTTGGAGGAAAGGTTGATATTAGTATATGAACATAGAATAAGACAAAAGTGAACAAAGAGTAAAACTTCTGCATGCAGTACTATGTCCAGGCTATGCAGTACAAAGCATTGCCTAACCCACATAAGTGTTAGAGGTGGGCATGGCACAACTGTCATCATATGCATAGGTGGTGTGGGTCACTGTGACAGGGAACAGCAAGCTCAACATAGGTGGAAGGGAGGGTTCTATGGAAAGTGGAACTGGGAGCTAGGCACATGACTTAGTGGTGTGGGAATGTTGAGCACTGCAATATGCAAGGCAAATGGCATAGTTCTTCAAAAGAATGCATGCCACATCTGTTATGACCTTATAGAGAGGAAGTTGGTAGATTGTGGATGACCATATGGGTGACATTGTCACTGTACTGTATGCTCAATACCACCAGGTGACAGGGAAGTTGTTGAACTGTGTGAGACTTACTGCTTTGCCCTGTGGAGTGTGTGATGACCACAGGACCATGCATATGGTCCTGTTGTGGCACTTCATGCTCAACATCACTAGGTGGTATGGATGGTGTGGAGTAGTGTGACACTGATTGCCTTGCCTTTGAGGTCTTCCCACAGTAGAGCTGGAAGAACGTTGGTCATGCCTAGATAGGGAGGCAGCCATAGGAAGACTAATAGGTGGCAGAAGGTCTGGAGGGGTGTGGGATAGTTGTGGAGGTCTTCCCTGTAACTGTGCACTATACACGTGAACTCTGGCATGGTCATGCAGTTGTGTCTGTTCCTGTGTCTTGTATTTCTTATCATTGTCCAGGTGTTGTAGCCCTCACATATGGCCTCAAGTCATGACTCTTCTTCTTCTTTCGGCTGCTCCCGTTAGGGGTCGCCACAGCGGATGAACTGTTTCCATTTCTTTCTGTCCTCTGCATCTTGCTGTGTCACACCAACCACCTGCATGTCCTCTCTCACCACATCCATAAATCTTATCTTAGGCCTTCCTCTTTTCCTGTTACCTGGCAGCTTCATCCTTAGCATATTTTTCCCAATATACTCTGCATCCCTCCTCAGCACATGTCCAAACCAACGTAATCTTGCCTCTCTGGCTTTGTCTCCAAACCTTCCAACCTGGGGTGACCCTCTAATATACTTATTCCTAATCCTGTCCATCCTCATCACACCCAGTGCAAATCTTAACATCTTCAACTCTGCCACGTCAAGCTCTGACTCCTGCCTTTTTGTCAATGCCACCGTCTCCAACCCATATAACATAGCTGGTCTCACTACCCTCTTATAGACCTTCCCTTTCACTCTTACTGGTACTCGTCTGTTACAAATCACTCCTGACTCTCTTCTCCACCCACTCCATCCTGCCTGTACTCTCTTCTTTACCTCTTTTCCACACTCACCATTACTCTGAACTGTTGATCCCAAGTATTTAAACTCATCCACCTTCTCCACCTCTACTCCCTGCATCCTCACCATTCCTCTGTCCTCCCTCTCATTCACACACATATATTCTGTCTTAGTCCTGCTGACCTTCATTCCTCTTCTCTCTAGAGCATATCTCCACCACTCCAGGGTCTCCTCCACCTGTTCCCTACTCTCACTACAGATCACAATGTCATCTGCAAACATCATAGTCCACGAGGACTCCTGTCTGATCTCATCTGTCAACTTGTCCATCACCACTGTAAATAAGAAAGGGCTCAGAGCTGATCCTTGATGTAATCCCACCTCCACCTTAAATGCATCCATCACTCCCACCGCAGACCTCACCACTGTCACACTAACCTTGTACATGTACCACTCTTACATACTTCTCTGACACTCCAGACTTCCTCATACAATACCAGAACTCCTCTCTAGGCACCCTGTCATATGCTTTCTCTAAATCCACAAAGACGCAATGCAACTCCTTCTGACCTTCTCTGTACTTCTCCATCAACACTCTCAGAGCAAACATATCTGTAGTGCTCTTTCCTGGCATGAAACCATACTGCTGATCACTAATCATCACCTCCCTTCTTAACCTAGCTTCCACTACTCTTTCCCATAACTTCATGCTGTGACTGATCAGTTTAATCCCTCTGTAGTTATTACAGCTCTTCACATCACCCTTATTCTTAAAAATCGGTACCAAAACACTTTTTCTCCATTCCTCAGGCATCCTCTCACTTTCCAAGATTTCATTAAGCAATCTAGTTAAAATCTCCACTGCCATTTCTCCTAAATACCTCCATGCTTCCACAGGTATGTCATCTGGACCAACAGTCTTTCCATTCTTCATCCTCTTCAAGTGTGTCATGACTAACACTGATTATCTCTGACAGGATATCAGTTGCATTTGTCTGTGCCTTCATTATTTATCTGCATATTAGTTGCTTGTTGGCTAAGGTGACAACCAGGTCTGGGAATGTGTGAGATTTGTGGCAGTGATGACCACATACACATTTATTCCATATTCTGTGTGCTCTGTGGTTGTGGTACTGGCACCTGCTGTTGTGTGTACAGGAGAGGACAGGGCACCCTGTGATGGACTGACATAAGTGAGCCCTTTCAGAAGATACAAGGTGGCCATCAATAGCCTCCACAGTATATCCTCAGATTTTCAACATTAGATCACTGTTGCAGTAGCCAAAACTATTTGGGTTATATCCTGCCAAGCATATTACTTCTGGATAGTTTTCAAAACTCTGGGAACCTTCCATGCATTCTTAACTGCCAGGGACTGAAGTAGAGTCACATAAGAAGGCAGTTTGGGTGCCAAAAGCTTCATAGCTTGTTTGCTGCTAAAGTGTGCCCCATTTGCAGACTTTGTGGTAATGATGGTAGACCAGTGATCCTTCAGTGGTGAAATTATTGATTTTATGCTAGAAAAACTATTTTTTTATGGACTGTCATGACTTGGAAGGGGATTTGTACTCTGTAAATGCTCATGTGAAAAAACACTGTAAACGTTTTTATGTATGTAGAATTACTGTGTTAAGGGCAATATATTGTGCCTTTGGGGATGTCACTTGGGTTTTTACATCAAAATCATTACTTTTCTAAATAAATAACTAACTAAATAAATAAATTTCTGTCAGAAGGGTTGCCAGCTCTCACAGGCCCTACTAGTCATATTTCGTACTTCCTTTTCTGCTAAATCTGGGATAATTTTTCAGTCTCCACAGTTCTTTCTTCTCCTATCTGCAAGAAAAATACATTTTCTTGGGAGTCTTCTGGTGTCAGTCAGGCTTCATTACTACCATATCTGCTGATGGGTGACTTGTTGTTGCTGGATTTGGTTCCTCAGACGTCTCATCAGCATCTCTTGGTACCTCTGGTGTAGCTCCTTGGGGAGCCACTAAGGACTAGGAGTTAGACACATCCTCTTTTTCTATAGGGCTGTCCTCTCCAGGCAAGGGAGAATCACTCTTGTTTGTCATGAGAGACTGCACCGGTGAAGATTTGCCAATTAGCTAGTCTAGGCTGCAAAATTCCCAGGATAGTTGCCTTTGCCATGGGTTGGACTTTTTCAGGGAGTCTTCCAGGAAAAGAAAACAAAAAATTAAGAATGTTTATTTTCCTGTTTCTTTAACTATGGACAAGGAAGACTAGCTGGGATTTGCTGAGGGATTACTTTCTGCTTTTAATGTTTTAAATTCTTTTTCTTCGTTGACTTTAAATAGCAAAAAGAAAGTTCAATTTCTGACAGCGATTCCTAGTTAGAAGAGCAGGGAATGGCGGGGACAGTGTTTCCTTCAGTAATTTCTCCTCACGTTGAAGATTCTGATTTTAAGGATAGTATTTTTCAAATGTGTCTTCAGAACAGCTATCTACTTCTGATACATTAGCCAAAATTAAGATTAATTTCAGTAACAAAGCGAAATTCTTATTTCCCCTCAAAAGTATTACTGTTTGTTGCAGCATGATGTGCCACAACCTGCAGCCATCCCTCCTGTTTGATTGGCTGTAGAGAATGTTTTCTTGACAACTTATAGCATACCTAACAGTTAACCTCCTGATCCTAAAAAGCCTGACAGATTGTGAAAAGTACATCAGACTTACAAATATGCATTATCCAGTCCTAAAGCAGGCCCTCCAGTCATATCTTTATCTAAAACATCTGCTGCTAAACATATTGTAAATGGTTACGTTCCCTCTGACAAGGATAGGAAAGTTTTTGATAGATTTGGAAAAACGTTTATTCTTCTGCTACTTTAACTTTCTGGATTTTACACTAGCAGGCTCATTTATAAAAAAAGCTTTACTGCCTTTTTTAGAGAACTCAAGAAAGCTGAATATTAATATCCCTCGCCAGTGGTAAAAAAACATCTTTAAATTACTAAATTGTTTCTGCTTTTCACGTAACCAAATCTTTCTTAAAATGCTCCTATGACTGCTGCTACTGGGCCAGTTATGAGAAGATTTGATTGCTTAAGTACACAAAACTTAGCTGAAAGTGTTAAAAGAGAGTTTAAATTCTCCCCTAGACATGGAATTTTCTGTGAGCTGGGCTCATAATAATGAGGCCTGAGGGGGCATCTGGATTCTGTGGTCCGTCCTTCTGATCATCTTGTCAAGCAGGGACAGCCAGTTCCCTTGAGCCTTGTGGATTCTCACCAGGTGAGTTCGCCTTCTGTTTCTGAGCCATACCCTGAACTTCCCCTGGAGAAGGGCATAGGAAACAATGTTGTAAAACAGAGACATCTGGATTTGCCACTGAAGCCCCTTATAGAAGATTTCAACTTTGAGGAAGGGGAGTGTTTCCCAAGATCCTCCTTGGAAGACATCTCCTTCAGTGACATCCTAGTATTGATGAAGCAGTGTGTGTGTGTGTGTGTGTGTGGGGGGGGGGGGGGGTCCACTAACACTCTTTCACAAGAGGAGCCAGTATTTTTCATTGTTTCTGGAGCTGGCCCATTTACTTCCTGTTTGGTCCCACCTGATGATGAGTTCATTGATGTGGTCTCTCAGCTGGCATGGAAAGAACCTGACATTGTGGAACCTGTACTACAGAAACCTGATAAATGTTTGGTTACCACTAGGAATAGGCCTCATTGGAGCAATGGTCCGTTCATAGATGCCATTTTGGTTGCTGCAGCCACAAAAAGGAGCTAATATAAGAAAACACCTCTGTCCATCCCCTAACAAGGAGCCCAGAGTGTTGGACAGATTTGCAAAGTAGACTTACACTTCAGTGACATTTGCTTTACCTGTACTGAATTATCTAGCCTATCTGACATGTTCCCAAAGAGGCTTGACCCAGGAGTTTTCCAAGTCCCTCTCAGGTAGCAACTAACTACTTTCCCGTCAATTTCTAACATGTTTATGCACTTGTTGAATGCAGTTGATGGCACTTTGAAGAGCTGCACAGGCACCAACATTTCTATTTGTTGGCATGCCTGGATGGGCTTCTGCAACTTTGCAAACAGCTTCAAAACATCCTTTGTAAATGCACCTTTCAATGGGTCCACCCTCTTTGGACCCAAGATCAAAGAAACACTCACCAGAAAGGAACAGGAGGGTAGGATAGTGTCTGCCATAGGCAACTGATTTTTCGCACCCCAAAGTACTTTTTCCCAGAACCAAAAATGTGGAAAGAAGTTATGTTCTCCCAAGTGCCATGGTTTTGTTCAGGACACTTCTGGTGACAGACCCCAGGGCAGAGGTGAAAATAAATTTAATGTACATCATTCCATGGCAGAGATGGTCCACAAAATCAAAGGTTTTGTGATCTCCTTACTAAGAAATCCCTTGCAATGCTCCTGGATGGTTGCTCGATTGACGCCTTCTGGAGGTAGTCAGGGCTGCTCCTGCCTGCACTATCAAGCCTGGTTAGCCATCACACAAGATTCTTGAGTGCAGAGAATTATAATCAGAGAATATAATTACCTTCCCATCCCATCCACCAAATAACATGAAACTTTCTTATAGTCTACCTAAACAGACGAAGGTAGCAGCTGCAGACATTTCAAAGATGATAGATAAGCAAGTCAACCAAGAGGTCTTACCAGACCAACAAGGATCTGGAGTCTAGTCAAGATTCTTTTTGGTTCTGAAAAAGATCAGGTATCACAGGCCTATTTTGGACCTCAGCCACCAAAACCAGTTGTAAAACAGTTGAAATTCTGGATGGTCATGGTTCAGTCCATTCTGCCGCTCACAAAAGGATGAAGAGATGTACTCAATAGACCTTCAGGATGTTTATTATCACATTAAAATAGTGAGATAGTCTGCAGAATTCCTCTGCTTTTGGTTGGGAGCCAGTCACTTCCATAGGTTCATAGGCAGGTACTAGGCTATCGGCCCTAGGGCCCATACAAGCCTAGCCAAAAAATGTACCCTGGCTTTCGCCACCCAAGAAAATTATTTTCCTGTGCCCCTGTCGAGCAGAGCCACATAAGTGATCCCCATGGTGAATTTTCCATTTCCCATCCAATCATCAAGATTTTTCTTGAAGAGTGCTAATGAGGAGCTCTGTTTGACATAGATAGGTAGTCTGTTCCAGAGTATAGGAATTCTCTGGGACAGGAATCTATCCCTCCAGCATGTTCTGTTTATTGTGGTGACAAGGTTTACATCCCTAGAGCGTGTAGCTCAGAGGGATTGGGATTTCTTTAAGTGGAGCATGCCCAACAGCTCTGGGTTTGACATAGCTTTGTATGTTAGGCAGAGATCGCCCCTGAGTAGGCGATATGCAATGGAGTAAAGCTGTAGTTTTTTGAGACGGTCTGCATAGGGCATCTGTTTGAGGCCAGTAATCCTCTTTGTGAGGTATTTCTGTGGTCTTTCCCGTTGTTGTAGATGTCTTGTGAGGTACATACCAAAAGGGGCGTTGTACTCTATAATGGGTCTAATGAGTGAAGAGTAGAGGGGAACAATGACCTCTTTTTTTCTGGATGAGAATCCTTTTGTGATGAGATGAGCCACATAGAAGGATTTCCTGACCACTGTGGCGATGTGATTATCAAAGGAGAGACTACTGTCCACCTGTGTCCCAAGGTCTCACTACATTTTTGGCATTAAGTAGACTACCAGCTATGTGGTAGTTCATGGGTACAGAGTTTTTACCAAAGGGGATGACAATACACTTTTTGGCATTGAGCTTCAGGCCATGTCTTTGACACCAGGTATCTGTCTCAGTGAGGCCCTTTTGTAGTTTGCCCACATCGTTAGGAGTTTCGATTATGGCTCTTAGTTTGCAGTCATCTGCAGACTTTGTTAGCCAAAGACCTTCTGTGTTGGCCTGCACTTCAGAGAAGTAGATACCAAACAGGAGAGGACCCAGGACTGAACCCTGTGGCACTCCACTTATCACTGGTCTGATGTCGGATTTGGAATCCGCTACTTTCACAGTGTGAGTTCTGTCCGTGAGCCAGTTGGCAACCCATCTTGTGACATAGGGATTTATACCTAGTTTAGTGAGCTTATCTATAATTCCAGAGTGGGGGATGGTGTTGAAAGCCTTGGCGAGATCTAGATAAACTGTGTGAACCATTTTACCCTCATCTATGGCTTTGGTGACTGCTTCAAAGAAGTCAATCCGGTTTAGGAGACATGATCTGCCTTTTACAAATCCAAACTGAGTAGGGTCCAGATTTGGAGATTACCAGTGTCTTTGTTTATGAGTTCCACAATGATACGTTCCATTGCCTTGCAGACCAGGCTCGTCAGGCTAATGGGGTGGTAGTTCCCGGGGTCCTTCGTGGCTCCCTCTTTGTGGAGTGGGATAACTGTCGCAGTGCGCGATTCAGTGGGTACAAAGCCTGAGGTGAGGCTATGATTGAACATGGTACTTAGGTAGGGTGCCAGTTCAATCTTTAGTTCATGTAGAATGCAGCCTGGGATATTGTCAGGTCCCATGGATGCTGTGTTCTTGGCTTTGGAGAGTGTGTTTTTTACCTGTGCAGCCGTGATTATAGAAACGTTGCATTCTTCCGGTATAGAGATGGGCCCTCAAGGGGGTGAGAGGGAGGTAAAGTTAGCACTGAACCTATCTGCTAGGATGTTGGCAATATCAGTTGGTTCTGTATATTTAGTGCCATTATGCTGGAACTCAGAGCAGATCTGTGTGTTCCCATTTAGATTCTTGACATAGCTATAGAATGCTTTGTGGTTGTCTTTAGAGTCAGTGGCAATTTTGTTTTCGTAACTAGCTTTGGAGGATTTTATGAGGGATCTCAGCTTCTTACTGAGGTTGACCAGGGAGTTCCTCCAGTCATGGGATTTTACTCTTTTTTGCAACAGTTTCTTTCTTCTGTTGTAGAGTTTGTTTATGGCAGAGGACCACCAGATTGGCTTCCTTTTTTGGAGGATAACATCTTGGTTCTATTAGGGATAGCATGATCCATGCACTCGTGTAAGTGCTTATAAAGTGCATTTGTGTAGGATTCAGCAGTCATACCTCTATTGTCCGTTTGCATGGGTGTCATGAAGTTTGCCACCTCTGTCTTAAGAAGTATAAAGTTGGCTTTTGAGAAGTTTTTTACGATGGTTTCCCTAATTGGGGCTGGGGGTGGGATGTGGATGTCTAGGCTGATTAGCTTGTGGTCAGATCTGACCAACGAGGAATTGACCTCTGGTGTGGAACACCGATTTTCCATGTTGGTAATGACCAGGTCTAGGATATTGCTGCCCCTGGTGGGGGTGTGAATAAGTTGAACCAAGGCGTTGGAATTTATGAATTCTAGAAAACGTTGAGCAAAAGAGTTGGTACATGAGTAGTTTTCCCAGTTAATGGTGGGGTAGTTGAAATCGCCCATTATTAGGGTGTTGGGTTGTACCCTAATACTTTCCAGTGTATCAAGAAATAAGGAGTGTGAATCCTGGGGCATGGTGGGGGGTCTGTAGCAAGCTACAATTTGGATTGCGGTCTTGCCCAGAGTTAGTTGCACTTGGATAATCTCGGATGCATTATGCTGTGCAACTAGCCTGGAGGTGTGGATATCCTTAATGAATATGGACACGCCTCCGCCTTTAGTGCTTCTTTCTGGGTTAGATGGCCGAAAGGTGTAGTATGAATTGAAGCCTGGTAATGCAGGGGTGCTCTCTGGAGCTTTGAACCAGGTCTCTGTCACTGCACAGATGTCAATGTTCTCCATTTTAAGGAGTGCCTCGAGTGAGTGCATTTTGAGGTTTAGACTTCTAGCATTGAGTAGCATTACCCTCAGATTTTGCTTGCTTGTACCTGTTACGGTGGTGAATTTGTCATTTGAACCTTGCCTAAAAAAGCACTATAGGGGTGGCAACAGCCTTAGCCAGTATCCGGAATCCTAAGGGCGACAGGTGCAGGCCATCTCTGGCAAAGCATCGTGGACTGTCGATCATGTCGTCCCAGGCAGACAAATACTGGATCCCCTTAGAATGACACCAGAAGCTTAGCCAATTGTTGAAGTCAATCATTTTGTCCTTGTACTGTGGTATCATTCTGGGTGATGGCAGGATGCTACTCAGGGTTAGGATCATACCTGCCTGGGATACAAGATCGGAGAGCTCCTCCATGTCTCTTTTCATGTAGTCCAGGGAGGTACGTCTCAGGTCATTCACACCAACATGGACAATGACAGTGTCATATTTGTACTTATTGTGGAGTGACCTGAGTGCATGTGTTATGTGGTGGATCCTGGCACCTGACAGGCAGCTGACAGTAACTTTCTCCTTGTTCAGTCTAGTGAGTGGAACATCAGTGTGCCTGACTATAGAGTCACCTATGACTAGAATGTTGATTACGTTGTTATGCTTATGGGCTGTGGTTGAGTGGCACACTGGCTGTGTGTCATTTAGGTTGTGTTGGGGGGGGGTGGAGTTTGCTTGCGTTTATGCTTTGGATGTCCTTGATGCTTGGGCAGGTTTTTATTGAGAGCCTCCATGAATGTAGGTGTGTGTTTTGTGTTTCTATGTGTGTGTTTTGGTGGTGTAGGTTTTGAGGGACTATGTGATGAGTGTGATGTGGTGCAAGTGTTTACCTTCTCCTCTTGACTGTCTAGTCCAGTCTTGGGTGAAGAGAGCTTTGCTTCCAGTTTGGCTATATAAGTGCATCTCTCACAGGTTGTAGTGTTGGGTGGTAGGAGGAGAGGGTTTTCTGTGTACATGAGGCAATTGCTGCATTGCCCCAAGATGCCCAGATTCATCAGGTAGACAGGAGAAATCACTGGGAGCTGACCCTTAGACATGCCTGGATAAGTGCTTATTTATTAAGTACTAAAAACTGCTTTCCACTAGACAAGTGAGGAAAGTTGAGTGCTGTAATAATTTGCAGCTTATGTAGTGCTTACAATGAGTTCTGAACAAGTGCTGAGTTCAAAGAAACAGATTTGAGTGCTTAAACTAGAATACTGGCTAGTTATAAGAAAAAAACTAAGCTAGAAGGCTTCCCTCCAACACTGAAGGGCTTGGGGGCTCAGAAGCCTACAAACAGTCTAGACCACTTAACAGGAAAGGCAGGAAACAAGCTTAACATTTTTTTTTCTGTTTCCCAGATGCTCTCTTTGTACACAGTAGGAGTGCCTGAAATCAGAATATGATCTCACTACACTCAGTTGAGTGAGCAAATGAGATGGGCCCAGAAGGAGTATCCAAACACAAATTTACATGAGGATTTCCAGTTCAGAGCACTGCCTATTGGTCCCACTACAGCAACAAGTACATGCCAGTGGCTGCAATACATTTAAGGTTTCAAAGGTACCGGGTGTTCCTTTACCTAGCTGACTTACTCATCACCACTTCCATATACTAATTCAAACCAGCAACTTCTTGTTCTACCTTTGTCACCAACTAGGGGTTGCATTCAACCTGAAGAAAAGCCAGCTGACACCAGGTCAAATGATAGGGTGTTACCTGGACACAGTCTCTCAAATTGCCAAACTCATGGACTCAAGAGTACTCTCTCTCTGCATTGGCAAGCTTCCAAAGTACTCTTGCACTTGAAGCCCCTGGGAAGACTTATCCTTTGATTACTGGGGTCGACGGCATCTTCAGTTATGCTAGTTCCTCAGGACATATTCCATGCTGTCCAGTGATCCATGCTGTATCAATCCATGCAATTTCCAGTTCATCTAACACCAAGATGCAGGTATCATATTCACTGGTGGTTGACTTTCCACTGTTGGTTCTTGGTTGCCCATTCATCTTTCCACCTGCCAAAGGGACAGTGACCATGTACCTTCTTGAGGACATTTCAAAGGGAAGATGGTCCAAGGAACATGGACAACATCAGAGGCCAAACATCACATCAGCATCTTGGAGATGAGGGCAGTCCTGCTAGCATTACAGGGCTTTCAGGATTCCCTCCCCAAGGGTGTAATTTCTATCCAGCTAGACAATGTGGCATTTTTTTTTGTAAAACGGGAAACCCACTCATACCCACTATGTTGAGAAGCCATTAGGATTTGGCAGTGAGTAATGTCTTCCCAATGCTTTCTAGTGGCAACCTACATCCTGGGGAGTTCCAATGTTTTAATAGAGAAATTGAGCAGATCCGTTCTGCTGCATCACAAGTGGTCCTTCAATCAGGCAGTGGTGACCACAATCTTCAGTCATTGGGGCTAGCCTTACTATGATTTCTTTGCATCTCTTCTTAATACCAAGCACAGCAGCTACTTTGTCCTGATTCCCCAGGAGTAACAGTCACCAAGAGACAATCTGACTCATACTTGGCACTAGGTCTCCTTTATACATTTCCACTTTTTCTCGTAATAAAAAGTTTCTTCAGAAAGCAATTCAGTACAAGGCAACTATGATCCTCAATGCCCCCTTTTGACTGCATCAAATCTGGTTCCTCTTCTTTTGGCCTTATCTGAAACACCATCCTTAGGTGATGGATCCTCTTCCAGATCTTTTGACTCACCCTTGCAGTCAACCTCACCAGGATATCAAAACCCTGAGATTAACTGCTTGGTTCTGCAAATCCTGTGGATGTACAGAAATTCCAGGCTTTCTTCTTTGGTATGCCATATCCTTTCCTCTTCACAAAAAAGAGCCACCTGAAGGTCCGTAGAAGTAAATGGAAAAGATTTGCTGTCTGGCTTTCTTCCAAAGGGCAATATCCTTTTTTGACTCTGTTACCCTTTATTCTAGACATTTTGGCAGGGATATTTCAGGAAGGTGCTGTTTTTTCTGCCAAGTTGGAAAGAATCAGACTCCTGTTGCTTCATTGAAGTTGTCAAAGCATGTTTGCAATGACCCTCCCTTCTTAGACCACCACTGAGGGACCCAATTCCTCCTTGGGAGATGACCTTGTTACTTCATGCTTTGACTAGTCCCCCATTTCAAACAGCAGCTTCAATGGAACTCAAATTTCTGTCTTGGAATACTGTTTTCCTAGTGGCCATTACTTCAGCTAGAATTTCTGCTACAAGCATTATCATGCAAACCTCCTTATCTGATTTTTCATAAGGCTAGGGTTTCTCTTCGAACAAATCTTAATTTTCTTCCTAAAATATCTTTGGAAACTGCCCTTAATCTAGCTATTAACTTGCCAGTTTTGTTTCTAATTTTTTTCAGCAAAGGGGAATACATGTTACATTTGCTGGATGTTCACCATCAGTTGAAATTTTATTTGCATTGTACCAAAGGTTTTAGGAAAATTAATCAGCCTTTTGTCACCTTTTCAAGAGCCATATTGGGAGATGGTGTATCAAAAGTCACACTGCCCAGGTGGCTATCCAATTGTATTACTTTTGTGTACATAGCGAAGGGACTGTCCCTTACTTGGTTATCTGAAGCCCAATCAACTAATGCAGTTGCAGCATCTGCAGACAGCTTTCTTTGCCAGAGTGCCCTTACATGACTGTTGTTCTGTGGCTTCTTAGTCTACAGTTGATACCTTTGTTTCCCATTATAAGTTGACGCTACAGTCTAAATTATTGGCATCCTTTGGCTTCAGCATCCTTCAGAATATTTTTCCTTGAGACTACCCTGGAGTTCCAGTAGCTGGGGACTCTGTCCCATATATTGAGACAGACAGAAAAGACATTGTATACAAAAGTTATGTACTTCCCAAAAGTCTAGATCTGTGTTGTCTTTTTCCGTCCAACTCGACTTTCTCTTGCTACATCTCCTTGCCTAAACTGCCATCTTTGTGACGCTCAACTCATATTGGACCTGTCTGGAGCCTTGTCTTACATACGGTCTTGCACTGTGTCCTAAATTATTTCCCTTTCTTCTCGTTTCCCCTTTTATTTAATACTAGAAGTTTGTTTAGGGTGAGGGCAGCGTTACCAAGATCAGATCCGACAACCCATATGTTGTACCAGATGGAAGAAGACAACACAAATCTAACATTATCATAAGTACATAACTTCATTTTCTCAAACATGGCCTCCCTTTGTCTTCTGACTGTTTCTCAGTCTGTCGCAGCAATTTGTCTCAGACTTTGCTTTGGGGGCTTATCCATTGGAGTTAAAGTTCAAAATCTTTAGAAGAAATAGGTAAAAGCATATAAGTTTCAAAGAGATGTTGGCAGTACTCAGTGCTCTCTTATCTCCAGAACCTCTGCAGCTTATCACAGACAACATTGCAGAGATGTGGTATATAAACAAACAAGGGGTTACTAGATATTATCCTTTTTGCAGACTTGCTGTGATATCCTGGAAGGTAGCAGTTCAGTTCAGTTTGACTCTTCAGTCTTCTTAAATTCCATCAGAAAGAACAGTATAGGAGACAAACTGATCAGGAAAAAGATGGACCCTCATGAATGGAAACCACATCCAGGGATCTTCCAGGAATTGATCCAGCTGTGGGGAACAACTCAAATAGATCTGTTTGTCTCCTTTCAAAGCAGTTACATACTTCTCCAGGATTCTTCACACTCAGTCCTGTGAGTCAGATGCTTTCTTATTCTCATTACCATGAATGGCTCTGATCCTCTGTGCCTTTTCTACCTTTTTCATTGATATATAGGGTCATTCAAAAGATACAGAAGCATGCTTCAAAAATCATTGTAGTGTCTCCCTTTTGGCCCATGCAACAGTGATTCTTCCTTCTTTTGTCAATGTCCAAAGACAATTACCATATGCTTCCCCTAGATTTACTCACAGGGGTTGTTTGATTCATCCCATCTTGAAATCAACTCCATTTGACTTCCTGGAAGACAGGAATTTGATACCCTTTAGTCCCCTTTTTCTTAGGATGTGCAGCAGATTTTAAAGGAAGCTAAAAACAAACTGCTAGTAAGAAGTCATATATTTGTAAGTGGAAAAGAATTTCTGGTTGGTGCCAGACTAAGAACCTGGACCCATTTAAGGCCAGAATGCCCCTGTTTCTAAAACATCTGTATGACTCATTTATCTTTTGTCATGTTTACTTTTCTGTTGAGAACCATTATTTGGACATTTCTTCTTGTCTGCCCTTAGACCTCCCATTTTCCTGTGTTCATGTTAAGCAGTTTTTGAAAAGGGTTTTACATGCTTGTACTCCTTGAAAACAGATCTTCGCTTTGTGCTTCAAATAATAATACTTCTTCCATTTGAATAATCTCATCAGGCTAAACTGAAGTTTTTAACATGGAAGACTGTATTACTAAATTGTTCTGACTTTTCCAAGAAGGGTATTTGAGTGGCAAGCTCTTATGTTGAGTCAACCCTATTTTGTTTTCCTCAAGGAAAACAAATCTTTCTTTTATGCTTAAAATGGTTCCAGTGTTTACCTCAAGCCAATCTGTCAATCTCACTGTAGAGTCTTCCAGAACCTATAAACAAGGGAGAAATTATATCGAACACTCTGGATATTCACATGCAGCAAATATACTACAGTACAGAGGAAAATCCTTCAGTAAAGCCAATCAGCTGTTTGTTTACTGCAAAGGTAAGAAGAAAGGATGACCTGTGTCAAAGCAGACAGTTTTTAGATGGTTGTCTCATGCTATTTTTCTCTGCTATTCTCAGCATAACAACTCACTTCTGGGCTTGGTCATGGCTTACTGTACCAGGGCTTTGCCTTCTTCTGAGGCTTTTTAGAAAGGCATGTACACTAGACACATTTTAAAGGCAGTAGCTTGGTCCTCTGTCCTTACTTTTAAAAGTAGAAGTGAGGGAGGGGTGGTGTAGTGAGAGTAATCTGCTTTTTGCATTTGGTAGGTATTGTACTGGTACACTGTTAGATAGCCTTGTGCATGCACTAATATTGTAATTCATTTGAAATGGATATGCTACATGTGCATATTTTATGTTTGTGTTCTACAGCATCATAGCAGGTAGAGGCTAAATGATTAGCCTGCCAGCAGAAATGGGTCCCACTTTATATGCATCAAGATACATGCAGGGAAATGATGAGGAATGTTCTAGCACAGCATTACATTGTACATCACATGTTGATGTGCTGTTATTTTTTGTTCTCATTTATTTTAATTTTGTACAGGATCAGACATGGAGCAGTGGCCACTACCCCACAATGTCACCAGAGCACTGATCTCTGAATCCCCAGAGGTCTCCAGGGCTGCCTGACTGTGAGGTGATGAAGATCTCCCTTTGGAAGGTGACTTGCATGGCTAACTGGTAGCCTCTGTAGCTACCTCTCAGGAGGAGGAAGGTTCTTCTTCAGAGGTTACTCAGTTTAATTGTGATTGAGAATGCACAGTCAGTGTATACTTGCTAGGATTACACTTGAAGGACTGTAAAATTTTGGTTCAGCTGACTGACACTTTAATATTGCTCTAAAGTGTATGTAATGTTACGTCGGTTTCATTTTTCCAAGACTTTTGTGTTTCTAATGCCATGATGGGAATGGATCCGATTTGTAAGTCAAAGTATGATTAAAGATCATGAAATGTGTATTGTTTCAATCTTTGATGTTTGTCATATGTGCCCTTTGCAGCACCCGCAATGTGTCAGAATTGACTCTTTTTGCAATTCATACAGAGTTACATGTATGTAAAACACTGTAATCACTGGGTGCAGTGATTTCAATGATCACTGCTACTTTTATCTTCTTTTCATGGACTACTATATCTGTTTTTTTCACACCTGTTTTTTGAACTGTTGGTAATGGGTGATCCCATGTGATATAAACTACATTATTTTCTGCAATGCTTTGTGGCTCATGTTTCCAATGCTTCTCAGCTATTTCAGTATTATAATGTTTGCACTATCCCCAGTGTAACAGTTTTGCCATATTATTATGCCTTTCAGTATACAGGCGCTCTGCCATTAATGTATCACACCCAGCAACAAGATGTGCTACTGTTTCCAATTTGGTTTTACAAAACCTGCATTTGTCTGTTTCTTCAACATGTTCAATGGACTTGATAAACCAATGTGTACGTAGCCCACTATCCTGGCCCGCCAATATTAACCTTTTGTCTTTTGGTTTAAATTCATCTCTCTTTAACCATTTCTCTGTCAAATCCTGATCAACATCAGGTTGTTCCAAAAGTTTTCTGTACTTGCAACTATGATTATGTCTTTACTGCATGTCTTGCCTTCTTATCTGATCCGTCACATTATATTCTTTCTTTTGTGTTTTTGGCACATTCAGTTGCTGCCTGATATTTTTTTCTTCTGGTTTGATTTCCATTCCTGTTTGACACCAATATGCTTCTGCTAAACTAAACAGGAAAGTCATCTTTGGATTTGTTTTCCTCATGTTTTAAAACTTTCACTGTGTTTGGATCTTGTGAGGTCAGCAGATATGTATGCAGTCATACAACTGAAGATCTATGTATGTAATCAATTTTGAGGAGGCCCATACCTCCTTCAGAATGAGGAATATATAATCTTGGTATACACTGATTTTTATAAATCATTTCATCAGTGGGAAGCATTTTTCTTGTTTTCCTGTCCAACCGATCCAATGCTTTTTGGGGCCAGTCAATCACCCCAAAACTGTAAGTTAGAACAGGAAGAGCAAATTGGTTTACAGCTTGGACTTTGTTCGTAGATGTCAGGGGTGTTTTCAGTATTAATTTTAGTCTTTTAAAATATTCCTTACTAAGTTTTATTCACATTTATTCATGTTTTATTGTCGATCCTTCATCAGTACCCTGCTGCAGCTTTCCTGGTATAAAGGTTGCTTTTGCCCATTTATCAAGACTAAATGACAGTCTTATATTATCTGACAAAGTTTTGACCACTTGCAGTTGTGCTTTCAGTTCCTGACCTGATGAGCTATACGGTTTTAAATCATCCAAAAAAAAAAAAAGATGAGAAGTCTTTACACTTTGTTGGTTTCTGGAAGCCAAACTGTAGATGACCTAATCTGTTAAGTAGACAGCGTAATGGGTTAAGGGCAAGACAAAAGAGCAGTGGTGACAGAGTCACACTGGAATATCCCCTTTGAATTTTTATCCCTGGAATAATAATTTGTTCTTTATCATGGCTTAGCTGCAGAATGGTCTGCCACTGTTTCATGGTCACTGTAATGTAATAGATCAATATGGGGGGAATCTTATAAATTTGTAAGCACTGCTGTATCCATGAATGTGGGACTGTCATATGCTTTTTTGTAGTCTATCCATGCCATGATTTGATTCTTCCCCTTTTTACAATTCTCCAGTAAGACTTTATTTAAAAATCCTTTGCTCCATATGACTTTCTTTTGTTACCCATTTTTTTATTGCCATGATTGAGTTTTCTTCTAAATGATTATAAACTCTGTCTGCATCAATTCCAGTGTACAGTCTATACATTATTTACACTGTCTTTTTTAATTTCTCCAAGTCTTTTGGGTTTCTAATACCATGATGGGAATGGACCCCATTCCTAAGTCAAAGTATGATTAAAGTTCATGAAATTAGTATTGTTTTAATCTTTGATGTTAGCCAAAACAGCACTCGGAATGTGCCCAGTAATAACTACTACACTGTCTATATGTCATGAATGATAATCCTTAAGGTATATTATTTTCAGTAATTTTGAAAACTGAAACAAGTATTTGAACAACAGTAAGCCACCCATATGTGTAAGGTTAGTACACAATAAGGAAGGCAAGAAAATTAGTATTGGTTGGAGAGCAGTGGGTGATAAAGAGGGATTTATGGACATTATGGGGAAGAATACAGAACTGGTTTGCTTGACTGTTAGCCAAAAAATGCAAGCTTTAACATATTCTATTATGTACAGTTATTAGGAAATAAGCACATCAGAAGAGTTGTAATGCCCAATAACTGAGAAATTTGAGGTATCCACTGGGGTATAAACTTAAAGCCAATAATATGTACAGCTGTTATTATGTAGAGATGAGTCTAATTTGTTAGTCTACAAAGATAAAGTTATCATTTGATTTTTGAAACTCTGCAGAGGTAATTAAGCTATCATTTTATTTTTGAAACATGTACAGTCTTCAGCTTTATAGAAATATTATTTGCGGTTGGTCCAGAATTTGGTAGAGGAATCTTTAAGAGTCTGATAGTTTGAGCCCAAAGACTGAAAAGCCATAATGTTCATTATATTGATCACTGCTGCAGTAGCCCAAGCTATATGGGTTACATTCTGCCAGGGATATAATAGCTGACCAGCTTCCAAAATTTCAGGGTACCTTCCATACACCCAAACTGTCAGGTAGTTTTTTTTTTTTTATATCCAGGAGTTTGTGTTTCACTGGACTGTAATGAGACTTAACTGTACTTTTAAATAAAAACATTGGGCCAAATTCAGGAAGCCTCCGTGTAAGAGTTATAACTCTTACACGGAGGCTGCAGTGAAACTGTGTGATGTCAGCATGTCATGCATATGCATGAGGTGCATGAGGCATGCTGAATCACACTAGTAACTCTTACACGGTCCGTGTAAGAGAGTAGGGGGCGTGTCAGTAGGCTAAGCCCTGCAAGCGGACACGCCCCCGGAAGACTAGAATGGCTGAAAGTAAACAGCCACGAGAGAGGCCATGGAAATGTGCATAAACACACTACACAACACATGCCCCGATAGACCATCACTGTATAAAGTGAAGAGATGTAATAAAATTAAATTAAAACCTTTTTTTTTTAAACCCCGTAAATGTTTGCTACTGTGTGCGCCCGTGTGCGCGGGTGTGCTACTAGCGCAATCACAGTTAGCAATCAGTGGAAAAGGATATAAGAACTAAATATGCAAAGTAAGCCAAGAAGTAATAGCTTAGCGGTAGAGTTGCCGGCCTAAGACGCAGGGTTCGAGCCCCCACAACAACCTTTTTTTTTTTTTTGTAAAGAAGCACTAAAAAGCCCCTTGACAGTATTGTACAAATGTAAATGTATTCCCTTTTGTAAAATGGAATGAAACGGAGCATATATTCTGAAGTAACACAATAACAAAAATAGTCAGAAATGTACTGATAGCTAAGCTGCTGTGAGACGGAGTGCCCGTAGCTGAGTAGTGTTTAAAAAGCTGCAAACTGCGTGCCTGTTGCTAGGCATCGGTTTAACAGACTGAAACTGTTTGCAACTAGCTGTGCTTAGCTGAACATGTGTGTCACTAGCCAATTAAGGTTTATCCCAGCGCACACCGTTTGCGCTCCCACAAGCTAACTGCCAGTGCGCATGCGTTAGCTCCGCGCAAACGAGCGCAGACCTGGTTTTAAATGCTTAAAAGTGCTTTTGGCATGTTTGATTGACAGGTCTCAACTCATTTCTGTCAGGAAAATCAAAAATCAGTTGCCAGATTCGAACCCAGGATACCATGCACTAGAGTCAAGGTACTAAACCACTAAGCCATGACAGCAATACCTAGAAATGCAGAAATAGCATATATATGGGATAAAATCCAGAATGGAGCATGATAAAGCATTTTCAGTGAAGTAGATACAATTCCAAAACGGCCAATCAGAGAAATGTGCGGGAAAATCGGCATATATAAGCCCCATAGGCGGGAATACACAGCAGAAAGTATTGTAGATCAGAGCTGCAGTCAGAATGAGTGGAGTAGGTGAGGGACGTTGCTTTCGAGCACAGCGTTGGGGCGTTGAGGAGTCCAGATACATGGTCTGGCTCCTTGTCCATCATCACGAGGCCCAACTCATGCAGGGCCAGGTCTCATGGGGAGCATATAGGGCAGAGGCATGGGACCAGTTGGCTCGTGATCTGACCAGTGCTACTGGCATTCCACGCACTGGTGAGCAGGTCCGTCACCACCATGCGGACTTGAAGCGATGCAAGCAAGACCAGTTGTCCGAATGGATCCAGGAGGCCCGGGATATGCCCAACGCCCCACTACTGAGTAAGTTACATTTTACTTATGTATGTAAGGATTTCAACTAGCTGATACCATGGAGATGTGTAGTCCAATATTACTTCTTTCATATTACAGCTGCAGGTGTCCGCTCTATGAATCGCGAGATGCATGCCCGTAGGCTGGTGCGGATGCGCCACTGTGCAGGTTAGTAACCCCACCCAGTACTTGTAAATAAATATTATACTGTAGCATGTATCAGAACACTGCAGTGTATTGATTAAAAGTAATATAATGTGCAAGCAAGATTTGAAAGTCTGCAGGTATGGCTGCAACAAGTTCATCAGTATGCAAGTGTAACTGGAAATATAATTGATAGAATTAAACAGTGCTGTAATACAGATGTCCCACCATTAATTAAATATAGTGTAACCTGCAGTAGTCTCAAGAGTACAGCTTCAGAATCTGAGGTAGTCACATGTGAGATATATGCCCTGTTGAAAGGCTGAATCATGACAGAAGTGAGGCTGTTGGAAAGTGTTTGAATCACCACTAGTCTAACATGTGAACAAAGCCTAGAAGTAGCAACCTGAACTGTGAATTTGCAGGATGTGTGAGACTGACAGAAAGGGTCATGTATGAATAAATAAAGTAGTAATAACCCCGGAATATATTATCCCCAGTGTGTTTCTACAGAACTAAATGCATGTGGGAAGTACAACTTAATATACCAAACTGATTTCAGTGTGTCAGAATCTGGAATGTCTAGCCAAATGCTGTATATGGTGATCACAGTAAACAATTTGCAGATAGAATGAATGATTATCTGACAGACTAAACAGCCATAGTTGTCCCCTGTCCTGTCATCAAAGTGTAGCAGGATGATGTATCTGATCAAATTCAAAATAAGTAGGATAGTGATGTATTTGTAACAGGTGTAGCTTGACAGTCAAATAAAATTTATTTTGAAACATCAGCCTCAACTTAATTGTGTACCTATTATAAATGTAAATCAATGTGTAACATATGAATGTGTCATCACTTTCTATCTCCGCCCAACCCTATAATTCCATATAACAACACCCACTAAATAATGGTATGTGAACATTTCATTAATCATGGACATTTGTCCATTTCAAAAATATATGCATGTCTGTTCGTGCATGTGCCCTGTTCATACCTGCAAATCTGATGGCCTGTTGCCATTAATCAACCCTGCATGTTGTTTGACTGTGTATTTCTGTTCAAATAATGCATGTGATATTGATATGCCCCTTGTTCAATGGTGTTAATATCTGGGTGTTTGTTTGATGGGAATACCAATGCATGCTGTTACAACTAATCTGAATGGAATACAATGCCACTAACCCAAACTAACATAACTACTCACAAACCTAGAACGCTTGGGAAGGCAGGTCCCAGCGGACCCACCTCTCCCACCTCAGCTGGTGACTGCACCTGGCACTAGTGCCCAGGCGGACCCTCCGGTGGCCCTGTGCCACCTCCGGGTGGAAGCGCTGCAGGGGATGGGGCCCGCCCCCCCTCTGCAAATGTGGCCGGAGGGGTTCGCCCACTCACCCTCCGGTGTCCGGTCTGTGGTACGAAGGGAGATCCAAGACACTGTTCTTGGGCCCCTACGCCAGCTCGAGGCTCATGTGGCACAGCTAACGGCCCGGCCGTTGCCCCGCCTACACAGCGCCCAGCACAGCCCGTCCTGGGCTGTGAAGGAACAGTGGCAACTGCCTATGGGTGGGGATATCAGTTCCACTGTTGCCATCTGTGGGCTCATGCATCTTGGAAATCCCAACCTCCGTCGCCGTCAATTGTGTAACCCCCCCCCCACATGTGTCATACACCGCCCCTGTATGCGTCTAGTCTGTCTTGTCTGTTAACCTACCCAACCTACCTCCCCAGCTATACCGACTTCCTTCACCTGACATACCACTCTCACCTGAAAAAAAAAGGGCACTCTGTACCCACAAAAAATTACGCCCCATACATAGCTGTCCATGTTGCACACATGTCTGCTTGACATTGAAACAGTTAATTACAATTGGCTCTACAACAACTATTAATGTTGTCCTGACACCTCTCTCAGGGGTGAAAGGTTTCCAATGTCTCACCAAAATACATGGAAATGCACAGCTGTTGCTGCCAAAGACATGGGCATCTATGGGCCTTACCTACATCCCTCCTGCAAATCCCACGCTTGTTTCCCTACTGTCTTACCCTCTTTGTGACCCCTTTTTCACCACTTTCCTGTCACCCCTTTTTCTTTCTTTCAAAGAAATTAGCTGGTGTGCTTGTGTTAGCGGAGCTCACCGCCAGTGCGCATGCGTGAGCTCACATAAACAGCAGACCTGGTTTAGTGCTTAAAAGTGCCTTTATGGCACTTTGATTGACAGGTCCTGTACTCAGTTTGAAAGTTTGCTAAGAAAAATAAATTCCCACTGTCAGTCTCGAACCCAGGACCTTGATAACATTAGTCTGTATGACCTACCACTAAGCCATGCCTGCTTTACAAGAACACAGTGCTAAAATAAATATAACATGTAATAGTAGGAATCAGTATAAAGGCAATATAGGAGATGTACCATCTAAAGCATGTCAGGTAGAGTTTTAATGGCCAAATTACTGGATTCCCATACTAGTTCAGTGTGAACAGAAACAGCCCTGCTACCTGTTAGCTTGTACATAATAATGTAAGGTAATGTACATATGTGAAGGTATGTATATCTACACATACATATATATAAATATATATTAATACATATGAAATATAGTCGTAGGTCTCAGTAGCCATACACACTCACTACAGGAAACAGTGAACATAATTGCAGCAACCTGAATCTGCAACACAGCCTGACCCCTGTGTGACCTACTTACCCTTCTAACTGCTTAAAGGTGGCCTCAGCACTTTGATTGACAAGTCCTGTACTCAGTTTGAAAGTTTGCAAAGTAAAAAATTCCCACTGTCAGTCTCGAACCCAGGACCTTGGTAACATTAGTCTGTATGACCTACCACTAAGCCATGCCTGCTTCACAAGAACACAGTGCTAAAATAAATATAACATGTAATAGTAGGAATCAGTATAAAGGCAATATAGGAGATGTACTATCCAAAGCATGTCAGGTACAGTTTTAATGGCCAAATTACTGGATTCCCATACTAGTTCAGTGTGAACAGAAACAGCCCTGCTACCTGTTAGCTTGTACATAATAATGTAAGGTAATGTACATATGTGAAGGTATGTATATCTACACATACATATATATAAATATATATTAATACATATGAAATATAGTTGTAGGTCTCAGTAGCCATACACACTCACTACAGGAAACAGTGAAGATATATGCAGCAACCAGAATCTGCAACACAGCCTGGCTCCTGTGAGACCTACTAAGCCCTTTAACTGCTTAAAGGTGCCTCCAGCACTTTGATTGATAGGCCCTATACTCAACTCAAAAGCAGAATATGAGCATACTAGTAGGCCCTACCACAAGACCATTGTAACACTAGTCTGTATGACCTACCACTAAGCCATGACTCTCATACAGGAATATAGTGCTAAATAAGTGGAACATGTAATAGTAGGAATGAAGATAAAGGCAATATAGTATGTCTACTACCCAAAGCATGTCATGCAGACTTTTATAGTCCCAATTACTGGGTTCCCATACTAGTGTAGTGTTAACAGAAACAGCCCTGCTAATTGTTAGCTTGTACCCAATAATGTCAACTAATGTACATATATGAAAGTATGTATATGTACACAGATATATATATATATATTTATATAGCAATACATATGACATATAGTTGTAGGTGTCAGTATGCATACACACTCACTATAGGGAACAGGCAAGATAAATGCAGCAACCTGAATCTACAACACAGCATGAAGAATGGTAGATGTACTAACCTTCACACTCACAAAACACTGTCAACAGCATACCAGCATGGTCCATGCCCTACAATCTGAAAGGGCAACGCCTATCTCACATACCCTTTTATAGCAGTGTCCTGAAATCACAGTGAGACATGCAATCAGTACACACCCAGCTGCATGCAATTAGCAAATGCTGCCTTACAATTGGTGCAGAGGCCATCACATGGACCTATGCAGATACCTACAAAAGCAATGAGTACCCACACTACACTCATGCAATACATTCATTGCACAAAACCGACAGAGAAAGAGAGAGAGAGACAGAGAGAGAACAAAACAGAAATAAAGACAGCCAGCAGCAAAACCAGCAGCAGCAGCAGCAGCAGCAAACTTCAAGCAGCACCAGTGACACACCAACAGCTGCCACAAACACAGGTAATGCAAAGTAGCAGGTTAATCCTGTGTATACTGTGACACCTCTAAATGTATCATAGTTCACTATCTATAGGTATGTCCATGAGATAGGTTGTGTGTAGATAGTCATGAAATATAAACATATGTAATATTGTTGTACATGTGGGCCATAACTAACACTTCCATAGCTTAGAACACAAGGCCAGTTGTGCATATGATGCAGTAGTTCCCAGGGTCAGTAGAGGTTCCTCCTCATTGGTGTGGGACCACTGTGTATGTATGGCACTGTTCAGGTACATATCCTGTTGTATGGCCAGGGATTAATATCAGTCTGTCATGTGGTGCTATGTCCTCCAGGGGTGAATGTAGCACACATCCAGGGATACCATTTCGTAACAGTGATGATATGTGTTCTGCAATGATGAGGGTGGCTCTCACCTGGACATGTGAGAGGATAGGGAGGTTACAGTCATCTGGGATAACTAATAACACGTGTGTAGGACAATGGGGGTACCTGCACCTAAACTGTCTGCAACAATGTTGGCAATATCTCTGCATTTGGTGAATGTGAAGCATCTTAACACTGCAGACAACAGATGCCTTCCCGTCATGTGAATCTGCCCTGTGCTGCAGTAGCCTCCTACTATTGTTATACAATATGCCTGTATCTGTAGTCCACTGGACAGGATTAATAAGTGGTGTGCAGTTGTTCTGGGTTAGATAACTGTGTGCACAGTACATGCAGTATGTGGGATGTCTGTGGTAAGCATATGCAAAGGTGCTGGCGGTGTGTGTTGTGGCTTCCACTGGCCCAGTGGGCTGCATGGATAGCATCACTGTCATAACTACTGAATAACTGTGTAATAACATGCATACATAGCAAGGTAGTGTACTGTGCTTGTGGTGTTGTTCAGATATGTATATCCAGGCTGAGTAATGTGTGTCCACATCACAGGGTTGGATGGCAGCACACATCCAGTATGTATGGATGAACACCCAGAATGTGTCAGACGTGTCACCTGTGCAGACGATCTGGCCATTACCTGTGCATCCCCACAACACACACACATGCAACATATGGCAGATGTACTATAGCAGTACACACATGTTCATAGGTTCATACTAGGCTATCTGCCCGAGGGCATTTACAAGCCTAGCCCATCGTTTGTGGCTTACGCCACCCCTTTAGTATGGGGAACCATACCCATTATTTTGCTGTGCCTCTGTCGAGCAGTGACACTGAGGTAATCCCTGGGGTATATCTGCGATCTCCCATCCATTGGTCAAGATTTCTCTTGAACAAGGCCAGCGAGGTGCTCTGCCTCACATATACCGTGATTTTGTTCCACAGCATAGGAGTCTTTGGGTGATGAATCTATCCCTCCAGCATGTCCTATTAATAGCCGTGTTGAGGTTTAAGTCTCCGCCTTGTGGCTCTGATGGATCTAGATTTTTAGGTGAAGCATATTCATCAAATCTGGGTTTGACATGGCCTTGTATGTTGGGCAAAGGTCACCTCTGAGCAAGCGGTGTTTACTGAATAGAACATACATGGACATGCTGGAGGGCAAATTCCTAACTGAGAGGCTCCCTTCACTCTGTAATGAGCTCGAACAGTTGAGAATGAACAGTTCATAGGTTCATACTAGGCTATTTGCCCTAGGGCATTGGTAAGCCTAGTAGAATGTGTTTGTCTTTGCCACCCAATCACAAGTTATGCTGCTATGCCCTTGTCCGACTTTAGTATACTGTGCCTCTGTCTAACAGCGACATAGAAGTGATACCTGGGTACAACTATGATCTCCATCCACTCATCCAGATTCCTATGGAAGAGAGTCAATGAGGGACTCTGCCTAACCAGTAGTGTGAGCTCATTACAGAGTGAAGGGAGCCTCTCGGTTAGGAATATGCCCTCCAGCATGTCCATGTATGTCAGTGCTGAGGTCCAGCTCTCCTGAGCATGTGGCTGTATGGGACTCTGATTGCCTGAGGTGCATCACGTTCATTACTGCTAGGTAGGACATGGCTGTATATGGCATGCACAGATTGCCTCTGAACAGGCAGTATGCCACTGAGTCCAGCTGGATTCACTTTACCTGGGCAGCATATGACATCTGTGTGAGCCATTGCATCCCCTTGATGATGTACTGTTGTCCTGTACCAGTTGCTGTAGGTGTCTGGTTAGGTACATCCCAAAAGGTGCATTGTACGCAATTATAGGCCTGATGATGGATGAGTACAGAGGCACAATGACCTCCCCTGCCATACATGTGAATCAGTCATGATTAGCTGGGCTATATAACATGTCTGTCAATCCACGTTGGCCATGTGGTAGACAAATGACAGACCGCTACCATGTTTCTTCCCCAGGTCCCCAACTACGCCTTCTGTACTCAATGGCCTAACACCTATGTTGTACTGTGCCACCAATGTGGAGGCGTGGGAATCTGCATTGAATACTGATACTCCCCCTCCCTTGTTCAAGTGTTGTGGCCGACAAGAATGGTAACAGCTATAACGTGGTAGTACTGGTGTGCTCCTGTGAAACCTGAAACAGGTTCATGTTACTGCACAGATATCGATGTCCAGAATGCTAGGTAGGGTTTTGGGTGCGTGCATCCTTGGGTCTAGACGTCCAGTGTTGAGTAGCATCACTCTTACTTCCTCATCCTTTGTGATACAAATGGATGTGGGTTTGCCTTATGAGCCTTGCCTAATACAGGCACTATGGGTGTAGCAGGAGGCTCCGCCAAATGTCAATAGGACTGTGGTGACAGGTGCAAGCTGTCCCTAGCAAAGCATACCACCCCAAGATGGCAGGCATTGGCACACCTGTGAATGACACCAGTATGTCAGTCAATTGTTGGAAGGGATCATCGTGCCTTGATATTGTGGCATTGTTCTAGGTGAGGGTAGGATGCTACTCAAGGTCAGGGTCAAACTGTCTCGGGCTACGTGCTCAGAGAGCTCTGTAATGTCTCATGTCATGTAGTCCAGGGAGGAATGTGTCAGGCCATTCACAGCAGCATGGACATTGACTGAGTCATACCTGTACCTGCCTTGGGGTTACCTGACTGTTTGTGTTATGTGGCAGGTCATAGTGCCTGACAGGCTGCACACCGTGACCCTCACCTCATTAAGCCTGGTGAACGTGATGTGAGTGTGCCTGATGATAGAGGCACCTAGTACAGGTGTATGAGGTGTGTTGTTAACTGTTAATGGCTGTGAGTGTTCAGCACATTGGCTTTGTGTGATATGTGTTGCACATGTTCGTTTATGTGGTAGTGGTTGCCTGGATGTCTGCTTAGGAGGTCTCTGCTGCATAGGCAGAGCTGTGGTCTGAGCCTACAAGTATGATCATGTGTGATCATGTGTTAGGTCCGCTGTTGTGGTAGGTCTACGTGAGACTGGAAGTGTAGTGAGTGATCCCTTTGCCACGTGACTGGTTATGGCGGTATTGAGTAGACAGAGCCTAGCCTCCAGTCTGGTATATGGTTGCATCACTCACATGAGTTTGAATTTGTTGTTAGGAGGAGGGGGTTGTCTGTGTACATGCATCTGTTCTAACATTGTCTCTGGAGTACCACACTCACCAGCTGGACTGAGGAGGAACTGACAACTGACCTCTGGACATGCTAGAATACTATTGTGAACTCTGTAATCACTAATGATTGAAAACAAGGTCCAGTGGGGAGTGAGGGTGTACTGACATTACCTACAACTGCTGACTGATATAAAAGCGCCAGTGAGCAAATGCCAGGTAACCTAAGTGCAATGTGTCACAATGAAGTAAATGCAACAATGACAAGCAGTCACTTGCTGTCATGTGTAACATGGAAGTACGTACAGTAAGCAATGCAGATAACAGTAGTGAGTCACAGATGTGTTGCAAAGATGTGTACTATGTGGAAGTAGCATACCAGTGAAATAACAAGCTAACAGATAACAAGCATATAAACAAAGGTAGATGCAGGAGGCCTGGATGTAGTGTTTGCTACAACAAACAAGGTGTAGCAATGTCAGTAAGATACAGCTCAGATATGCAGGCACTATAAACCTGAAACCAGATGTCCCCAGCTATGAATGGCAGAGTACAGCCTATTGTCACACATGAGTGCAGACCACAAACCTCGTTAATGTTAAATAACTGGCCTGAAGGCCAACTGCCCATACCAGAAGTAATACACTTGTACACTGGGCCCACAATCAGCAGTTCCCAACTTCAATGGATGAAAGATATGTGTCCTGCCACCACAGTGCTTGCCACCAACCTCCCTAATGTAAAACAACTGGTCTGAAGGCCAAGTACTTAGTACAAATGACATAGAATGATAGCTACACTGTAATCAGGTTTTAACCAATCAGTAATAAGTAGACGTTAACACTCCCTGTATAGAATGTGTACCATGTATTGTTGAGATACTATGCTGATAACCTGTTTGTGTACCTTTCCAGATAGACATGGCACCTAAAAGGAATCCTGCCTACTCTGCTGCAGAGGATGACGTGATCCACCAGAGCCTGGTGCGTGACTATGCCATCCTGTTCTCACGCACCACCCAGAATCAGCAGGAGAGGTCTGCACTGTGGCAAAACCTTGTTAGCAGGATAAATGATGTTGGCATGCATGATAGGACATATGAGCAGGTGAGACATCACTGCAGTGATTTGATAAGAAATGTCCGCCAGCGTGCTGCAGATATCCGCAGGCAACAGGCTGCCACAGGTGGGGGGTGGCCACACATCCTCCCTCACCAGACAGGAGGGGCTACTGCTAAGTGTTGTGGATCCAGCCCCAGAACAACAGCAACCATCATGCATCCTGATGGAGGTTGGATCCACACAGCAGCAAGACAGCGGCGTGCAGGTAAGATGCCATATTCATTTATTGTTATTACTTTTACATTTGTTGACCCAGATAGTCTAGCTGGATATAAGTTCATTTTCAGTAGAGGCCTGTGGAGAAAAGCTCCACACATAACGTAATAAAGGCAGACAGACAAGTTGTCAATACAGACAGCCAACATAATAGAATTGTACACCAGCCTGTTAATTAAATCAACATACATGTAAGGAAGTCAAACAGTTTAGAGTCATACACAATGTACCGTTGGTTTCAAAGCAATCCTACCTAAAGCATAATGGTTATGCAATAAGGCAAAAGCCATATACATAATAGTTAGGGCTCAGAAGGGTAGAGAAGTAGAAGGAGTATGACAGATACAATGATATGGAAGAGGCAGGAGTCAAGAAGGGAAGTGAGGAAAAGAAGGAAGACAGTCAAGAGGAGGTGGGAGGGATGGGAGAAGTAGGTCAGAGCATAGAAGGACATCAAGGTGAAAGAAACAGGGTAGAAGCTAGTTTCTATGCACAATGAGGGGTTAAAGGTGAAGAGAGGGTAGGGAGAGGGACATTAGCCTGGACTCCAAGAAGAACAAAGCCAGTGGTTTTGGAAGTCCAGTTTGAGTTGACGTTTGAAAAGAGGTAAGGGTGAGATTAGAGTTAACTCCTGGTATGTACATATGACTGTTCTGTACGCTGTTACTTCATGCACGCATAAGGTGTGCATGTGGTATGTATCTGTCATCATGATATATATACAGACATGATGTGCAGCTGATGTGTATAAGGGAACTAGTGTACTACTGTACTGTATCATGTGCAAAATGAATGGCACACATGTGCCCACTGACATTACTCTCTTCACACTTCCAGGTCCCTCCCATGTAGCAATGAGGCAGGCCATACATGCTGGTGAGTCTTTTAAAATTATCTGTAAAACAATTTATAAAACTAGGAAGAGTAGTGTAACTCTGTAGTAGACATGCTGGTGACTGTGTTCACAATAACTGTAATTGACAGGTAGTAAATTGAGTAGTGTAACACGGTACTGATGTGTGTGTTTACTGTGCGGTGTGCATGTGTGCAAGTGTGCCTGTGCCCAAGTGTGCATGTGTGTTAGTGTCCATGAGTGCATGTGTCCATTTCTGAATGTGTGCATTAGTATTGAAGTGCATCTCTTTCAAATATGTATTGAGACTGTAATCTGTGTTCCATGTTTTCCTCCCGTAGGTTCTGGTGCTGCTCTGGTGACCTGCAGCAGGGAACCTGAATCTTGTGCCCCAGGTACTGATGATGATGAAATGTCTGTAATGGTGCAGGAAGGTGTGTCTGGGTCTGCCATTGGTCAGCCAATTGACAGTACACAGCTTTCAACCCCGTCAATGCGCACAGTCATCCTGCCGTTACATCCTTTGTCACCATTGTCCCTAGGTGATGGACAGTCAGCAGTGGGCATAGATCAGGGTAATGTGGTACCTGTGGTACATGCATCCTCACAAGGCAGCCATGTGCAGAGGCCTCCAATGGTACCACGCAGACAGTCGCCCATGGGTTCTCGTGGGGGCATCCGTGGCCGTACTGCCTCTGGCCGACGTGCCCAAGGAGGTATGTCAACCCCCACTATGTTTAGAACTGTCATGCAGGCACAGGCACGTATGGAAAGGTACACCAGACAGGGTCTGAGGGAGCTGAGAGCATGTCGCATAGCCATGACAGACGGCATGCATGATGTTGCGAATGCTATCCGTAACTTCACAGATGTCGTTGACAGACGTTGTGGGGGAATAGAACAGCTGCTCCACAACCAGATGTTCATGGGCCAGGGCGATGGTGTGCGTTTGCGACGTCGCGTGGCGTATGCCAGCAAGAGCACCAGCTGGCAGTGGCCGCGGGCGACAACGGGCCCACTGGCGCCTCAAGTGCCAGCACCAGCCCCAGCAATGCTGGGTCTGTGCTGTCATCCAGACGCCCCAGGAGACCACGTGCACGTGGCTCTGGACAGTCCCAACAGGGAACTGTGTCCAGTCAACACACCCCTGCTTCCGATGACAGTACCCAGTCTGGGTTAGTACCGGATACGGCCCGTAGCACCCCTGCCAGGCACAGGTACCGTGTCCGTGCCCACAGACACTGATCTGGATGACCTGACAGGTGCAGTCTGTGGCTGTCCACAAAACCCTGTACATGGCAGCCATTATGTGGGACTGTGTGCGTGCTTACACACATGCAGAAACCTGGAAACCTAACACCTAGGGCAAACACATACACACACACACTGCACCAACAACGGTCCACCCTGTACTGCTGCCCCTCACAAACACACATACACACACATGTCAATTGGTGTTACCAGTGGCGGCTTGGGCATACCTAACCCACACCCTGTGCATATGATGACACTGTGCCACCTCCTGCATACTACAACATCGGTGCAGGTAAAGGTAAACACGTTGCTGATGCACAGGGTGACTACATAGATGTGTATAAGTAGTAACATGTTGGTAACTGTTGACTGTTGCAGTATAAATGTGTGTATATCCCAGCAGTCCTGCTGCAGTAACTGTATGAATGTCCTCAATTGTTATCTGCACCCATACTACTTAACAAAGTGTACCAGCTGCACACCATCACATGCTAACATTGACTATGGCAATGCGCATCTTGTGCTGTTATGTAGATTCAGCTACATGTATCTGTTCTGTCACACATGCATTTCTACACACCCTGCTACCCACACACATGCACACGCCACCTGCCATTCCCATTATTTATCACCCTACATGAGTAGCTGTTGATACATGACAGGTACACATTTCAGAAGTGCACTATGTTGTTTACTACTGGCATCCCCTTCTCTACCTGTACTCACAGGGTTCAGGCAACCTCATCAGTTGGAAGATGTAATGTGCATCAGGTACTGTAGTACCCTGATTGCCACAGCAAACATGTTTCCCATACGGAAATGCACACACAGACACATCCCACATCCACACACTTGCCACATTCAGGCTTCAGAACACTATCTAGGTATATTTGGGTACATGTGCGTGTTACAGTAGCATGTAACACTATACTGAGTACTGGCAGTTAGTTGTCTGTTGTCATGTTGTCTGTATAGAATAAAAGAATTGTTTGATTATCCTACTCCGGTTTGTGGACATTACTTGAAGAAGTGTTACCTTACATGTGTTATCAGTACCACCACCTTCTGTTTTGTAGTTTTGTTTGTATAGGGTGCTATCAACATCACTGCTTGTTAAGGGTAATGACCATCCTGCAGTGCATAGCCCCATGTGGCAAAAGCCACATCCCACCCCATCATTGTGCACACACACTAACCCCACCAACAGTAAAACACATACTTTCCATTTGCAAGATTCAAACCCATACCTAACTGTGCAATGACAGTAGAAACAGACACATTAGCAGAGTGTGCTATTTGCAGTAGTTGGAGAAATCTTTACTAATGCTGTACTTAGAGGGTGCTGACATCATCTGTGTGTAGGAGGAGGGATGTGCACCCTGTAGTGTGTTCTCCCAGTTGGCAAAAGGCAGTTAACCCTCCCAGCATAGTGCACACACATAAACCACACTCATACTAACACACATGCATTCCCTTTGCAGGATTCAAACCCCTACCTAACTACGTTATGACACTGAAGAAAGACGCATTAGCAGAGCGCGCTATGCAAATTACTTGAGGACTTTACTACAGGTGATATAGTTATACAGTCCTGACATCATCACTGTTTCAAAAGGGGGATCTGCATCCTGTACCATACTGTCACGGTTGCTAATAGGGACATTTCCCACACACACACATTGATGTGTTGGAGGTTTGCATATGTGGGGGATCCAGAACTCCAGTGTGATTAGTATATGGTTTGATTGCAACAATGAGGGATATACTCCCAGTGGTGAGCAGTTTGTACTCATGTTTGTAAAGATCAGCTCTACTGTATCTGCCCCTCTTGTGGGAAGGTTGGTTACCTGTTCCATAGCCAAAGAATGTCCGATCAATGGGAACCTTAGAGCTTGGGTATTGTGGCTTGTGTAATGTTCACAGTCTATGTTTGGGTAGCTGGCATCACCCAGTATGATGGTGTTTGCAGAGTAATCTAAACTCTCCTGTGTCAGCATGAAGGCTGTGTGGGAGACCTGAGTTTGAGAGGGTGCTGTAAGAGCTCCTCTGTGTCTCTTTCCATGTGGTCCAGGGAGGTACGACCTAACAGGTAGCTGACTCTGACCCTCCACTTGCTCTGTCTGGAGGGCCGCACGTCTGTCAACAGCTCATGTCAAGCAAGTGCACACCCCTCATAAATGATGTGGAAACCTTCAAAGTCCCAAGGCCTGTTGAAAATATGGACCAGACTGCAGATACCTGTATAGAGTCATTCTGTGGACACATTCAGGAATGCATGGATCATGAAGCCACATATGAAAGCATGACCCAATTCTCCAAAGGCAGATGTCCTGGGCCGGACACCAGCCATAAACACACTATACAATAGAAGGATGGCGCCACTACATGATACAACAACCTCCCAAAATGTGAAGGCACCACTGATGAGTATTGGATGACAACTACAGGCACCCATATGATTGTCTAAGGCCATCTTTGAGAGAGGATTCCACAAGCCACTGAGGATAATCACAAGGCTGCCTGTAGTTATGTTAGTAACCTGAGTGGTAATACCCAGATATGCTCAGAGGTAATACAATATGTCACACAAAATATAAAACACACAGACATTGCCATCATCCTAGTGGACAGGTTCAATGCTGCCTTCTCCCCACCACACCAAAAGGGAACATATGTCTCGCAGCACAGTGCTTCCCCCCCTGACATCACAGATGCTCAGGTAAGAGATGCCCTTCCCAAAGCAATAAACACTGCATCAATGGGACCAGACAGTGTCCCAGGCTGTGTCCTACATGAACCACAAGAAGAGCTACACCCAGACATAACACCACTGTTCAATCCCAGCCTTAATACACGATATGTGGCCAGAGAGTGGCATACAGCAACAGTGGTCCCTCAACATGCAGGTGGTGCTGTCACGGATCCTGGACACTACTCCCCATATGTCTGACTAGCTTTGTCTGCAGAGCTATGGCAAGGATCATCATGAACCTCACATATCTAGATATTGTGGACCTACAGACATGTCACCATACACAGTTTGGCTTTGTCAATGGCAAATCCTGCCTATCAAACCTGTTTGCTTTGTTTGAAACAGTCACCAAGGCCACTGTCAAGGGGTAGGAGGTCCACACAGCCTACCTGGACCTTGCATAAGCCTTGGATACAATACCCCACTTGTGCATTCTAGGAAGCTCACCAGTGTACATAATAACCCCTATGTCACTATGGGTATTGCACAGTGGCTCAAGGGCAGAACACACATGGTAGAATTGCTGGAGCCATGTCAGCCTCCAACCTGGTACAAGTGGTGTCCCACAAGGCACAGCCCTAGGAGCTGTCATGTTCATTATATATTTGTCATAGGTACAGGCCAACATGGAAGTACTGTGGCTCAGCAAGTCGCAGGTGACTGCAGACCAACACCATAATCAACTCAACAGCTAACACACGCATCCTCCAAATGGGACTCTTGCAAACACACGACTTGTGCCACAGCCATGGCCTCAACGTGAATGACAGAAAGAGTATAGTCATCCCTTTGTCAAACACTAAGTGACCACAATGTACCACATATGTGTTAATCCAGTAAGTGCAGACCAAGGAATTATGGACCTTGGGGTACGAGGTTGATAGCATTCTACCATTTGACAACAACATGGACAAAGTGGTTAGGTAAGCATGTTATATGGGCCACATCATCATGGGATCCACATGTAGGCCGGGGAGGACATTGTGCCCCTTTACTCATCCCTCATCATGCCCATAATTGACTATGATGAACCTGTCGGCATGCACCTTACCAGACACCTGCAGCAACTGGGGCTACCACATATGTACCTCGACAAGGGGATCAAAGTGCTCAAACAGATGCCACATACTGACTGGTTAAAGTAGCAGCAGCTCTACTCAGTGACATACTGCCTCTTCATAGGCAATCTGTGCCTGACATAGAAGGCCAGGTCATACCCTCACGTAATGGCCATGCTGCATCTCAGAATATCCAGATCCCACCAGGATACACGCTGGAAATACTTGAACCTCAGGAGTGATATACATAGGACATGGTGGAGGGCACATTCACAACTCAGAGGCTCCCTTCATTCCTGATTATTATCCCAATAGAGGTTAGGCGGACTGACTCAGTGACTATCTTCAAGAGCAATATTAATGACTGGATGTGACATTGTAGGGTTACCCTGGGTATCACTTATGTGTCACTGTGAGAAAGAGGCACAGTATACTAACCTTGGAAAAGGGCATAGCAAGACAGATTCACAATGCATGTTGAAAGGCACACATTCTGGCTAGGTGGATACATGCCCTGGGCAGATATCCCTGTACGAACCTATGGACCTATGTCTCTTTTTCACCATTGGCCCTATGTGCTGTCAATCACCAATGTAATCTCAATACTCCGGTAGCATGTGCAAAGGTCAGTTGTCAGTCACCTCTATGGTACAGTTGTGGAATATGTGTGTCATGTAGTAATGTCACAGCTGCCACATGTACACAGTCAACCCTATCCCTACCCATTGATGTACATCACATGTATGAGATGGAAACACATGGCCAAACTGTAACAACAACATACAAGTCAGTCAGATGCATGGACACATGACTCAGTCATTGTCCATGCCACCACAGCTGATGTGGGATGTCACTCACTGGGATACGTGATAGGGAACATGGAAGGGATCACTGAGCAAGTGACACAGGCTGGTAGACCCCTGACCTTGGTTGGCATCAGACCCTCACCAGGGATTCTGACAAATTAATGAATGCTAATGAATAAGTGTAGCTACAACACCCTAGCTGAATGGTTCTTAGCATGCAGTCACTGCATTGCTATGGAATACTGTCTTACCACTCCCACAACAGGTGAGAACATGCAGCTCCTGTACATTAACAACATGTAGACTTTATGCCCCAGACCAGGTGTGCATCCCTCACTACTAGGCTAATAGCATCTACATCTCACACTGTATATACACATCCCACATGCAGCATCTGCACAGAAGACCACGGTCATAATGTTACCCTGTGCAAATACCATGTATTCACATGTGGCAGGCATCACACATGGTAACTATTGAAAGTCACAGGTACATATGTGTATTTGGCACACACATACAGCATGTGTTCATTGCCATAACCGGTGTAATCAATGTCATGCATTATTGTGAGGACAACCCACACACATGGGCATTCTGTGTGTGCACAACACACATGGCATGTCTGTAATCAAAAGCCATACATAATTGTGATATCGTTTAGAAAGGGGTATGTGCATCCTGTAGTGTGTTTTCACAGTTGCCAAAGGGATATATCAATCATACACACTTACCCCCTTCACACCCACTTGCCACCTGCTGGATTCAAACCCCTACCTAACTATGTTATGACACTAGAGACGGACGATTAGCACAGCGCTATTCGCATTACTGGAGAATTTCCTTTCCCTGATATACTTATAGGGTGCTGACATCATCAGAGTTTAGAAAGTGGAATGATCATCCTGTGGTGTGTTTTCCCAGTTGCCAAAAGGGATGTTTCTTTCATACACACTTACAAACACAATTATCCCCCTTCAAACACACTTGCCACCTGCTGGATTCAAACCCCTACCTAACTATGTTATGACACTACAGACGGACGCATTAGCACGGCGGGCTATTCGGATTACTGAGAGAATCCTTTTCTCCAATATACTTATAGGGTGCTGACATCATCAGAGTCTAGAAAGTGGAATGATCATCCTGTGGTGTGTTTTCCCAGTTGCCAAAAGGGATGTTTCTTTCATACACACTTACACACACTTACCCCCTTCACACACACTTGCTACCTGCTGGATTCAAACCCCTACCTAACTATGTTATGACACTAGAGACGGATGCATTAGCACAGCCCGCTATTTGCATTACTGGGGAATTTCCTTTCCCCTGATATACTTATAGGGTGCTGACATCATCAGAGTTTAGAAAGTGGAATGATCATCCTGTGGTGTGTTTTCCCAGTTGCCAAAAGGGATGTTTCTTTCATACACACTTACCCCCCCTTCACACACACTTGCCACCTGCTGGATTCAAACCCATACCTAACTATGTTATGAAACTACAGACGGACGAATTAGCACGGCGCGCTATTCGGATTACTGAGAGAATCCTTTTCTCCAATATACTTATATTGTGCTGACATCATCAGAGTCTAGAAAGTGGAATGATCATCCTGTGGTGTGTTTTCCCAGTTGCCAAAAGGGATGTTTCTTTCATACACACTTACACACACACTTACCCCCCTTCACACACACTTGCCACCTGCTGGATTCAAACCCCTACCTAACTATGTTATGACACTACAGACAGACACATTAGCACGGCGCGCTATTCGGATTACTGAGAGAATCCTTTTCTCCAATATACTTATAGGGTGCTTACATGATCAGTGTCTAGAAAGGGGATGAGCATCCTCTGGTGTGTTTTCACATTTGCTAGGGGTAACATTTGGACCAAGTGTGTGAGCATGCCCAGTTCAGCCTTCCTGTGGCATGTTGTGTGAAAGATGTCTCATTTATCTAAGTGTGTGAGCATGCCCAGTGTGGGCTTTACATATGTTGAACTCTGCAGCCCATCACATTTGTGGATGAGTGTGACCTTCAACAAATACCTGCAGTTTATGGTTGTGTGTTCTGTGCCATGTTGTGTAGTTACTGTCTGAATGCTTTTTGTGTGAACAAAACAGGGAGTATACTGTGCCTGCAGGTTTTGCATGGGATACTTTGCACACAATTGTCAACATCCGTTCATACTGACCTAACACTGTAGCACTGTCTAGTATAGTGTTTCAGTACTTTCACTGTGGTGGTCAGTATCCTGGGCTTTAGTCCTATCACTGCTTTACATTTCCATAGTGTGCACAACAGCCTGGTTAGGGTCCAGTTGTGCACATCTGCACAAAGGCAGTGCCTCTACAGACCCTGTTAATTGCTGCCCCATAAGCTTAACAAGTGTAGTCTGCAAATCTATGGAAAGGATCATAATTGAGCTCATAAACAAAGATATAGGGGACATGCAGACATTGTACCCATCCCATTTTGGCTTGGTCAGGGGCAGATCATGCCTTTTGTACTGGGTTGACATCTTCAAATTGGTCACTTAGGCCATTGTTGGGGAAAGGCAGTCCATACAGCCTACCTTGGCCTTGCAAACACTTTCAACACAATACCCCACTCAGGTATTGTGGAAAACCCTAACAACTGAAATGTAAACCCATATGTCACAAGATGGGTTGCAAACTGGCTTAAGGACGGGACCCACAGGGTTAGAGTTGCTGGCACTATGTTAGACTCCAGGCTGGTCACAGGTGGTGTCACACAGGGCTCAGTCCTTGGCCCCATTGTTTGTCATGTACTTCCCAGAAGTACAGGCCAACATGGGAGGACTTTGGATGACAATGTTAGCAGATGACTGCACACTGGGCACCATAGTGGACAGTGCATCACACACAGATATCCTTCAGAAGGGACTCACAGTAACTGATAGCTGGTGCCAGGGCCATGGCCTGAAGTCAGAGTGCACAACATGTGTAGACATACCCTTCAGGAAAAGCAAGGTGACCCCAAGCTACCATATAGGTGGCAATCCTCTAAGCACAGAGGAGGTTATCATGGACCTGGGGACCCAGGTTAACAGTCGCCATTCTTCTGAGACTCACATTGCTAAAGTGGCTAGGAAGACCTTCTACATTGCCCACCTGATCAGGATGGGATTCACATCCAGATCTAGTGGGTCATTGTTCCCCTGTACTCTTCACTTATCAGACCGGTGATCGAGTCGAATGCCCTATTCTGGCTGTATCTCACCCAACATCTGCAGCAATTGGAGACACCCTGACTGTCCCCACCTAAAGGATCAAGGAACCCCAACAGCTGTCATATGCTGCCAGATTGAAGACACTCACACTCTATTCACTCACATACCGTCTGCTTAGAGGTGACATGTGCATGACATGCGAGGCCATGTCCAAACAGAGATTAATGGGCATGCTCCACCTCAGACTCAGAAGATCCACCTGAACCACTAGTGCAGGTGACTTACACCTTAGCAGGGATGTATGTTGGACATGTTGGAGGGATGGAGTTATCACTTGGAGACTCCCTATGCTGTGGAATACAATCCTGGTCCATTTGAGGCAGAGCACCTTGCTGGCTGTGTTCAAGAGGTATCTTGACCTAATGCTAGTCGGAGAATGTGTTTGTCCATCAACACATTGTAAGCGTAGTTCGACATGTCATATGTCTTGTTTAGTATACTGTGCCTCTGTCTACCTGTGACTTAACATTGATACCCAGGGTAAACCTCCCATCTCCCATCCACTCATTAGGATTCCTGTTGAGGGGACTCAACCAGTGTCTCTATGGACAACCTGTACTGGTAGTTTACTCATGTGTGGGGGTGGCTTCTGTGTTTTGGATAATGCAGTACAGCCTGTCCTATATATGTCAGTGCTGGGGTTCAGGTCCCCCATGTACATAGCTCCCTGCCATTCAGATTGTACAAGGTGCAGCATGTGCATTGATTCCAGCTTGGACATGGCTTTCTACATCAGGCACAGCTTGCATCTGGGTGGACAGCATGGCAGTGTGTGGAGCTGCACTCTGTTTAATCAGACTACACATTACATGTGTTCCAGCTCTGTCATACTCCTGGTGAGGTACTGTTGTGGACTTTACAAGTGCTGGATGTGTGTGCATGAGGTACACCCCACAGGGGCTGTTGTGGTCATTTCTAATGCTGATGAAAGATAACTGCAGAACCAGAATGACCTCCCCTTAGCTAGATGTCAGACAGCATGGACCATACAATCACAACTGAAAACAGGACCCTCTCCACAAAGGGAAAGTGTCCTGTCTGGTGGACCCCAGCCATAAACAAACTGTATGACAGATGAGGGTTACTAATGCAAGACAGAGCTACATCTCCAAAAGGGAAGACAGCTGTGATCAGCACTAGTAGAAAGCTACATTATCTCATAAAGACATGCAAGGTCAACTTGGGGACATAAATCACCAAAGACAATGAAGGTAACCACACTGCTTTCTTCAGTTATGTCAGACACCTGGTTGTGAACCCTCGGATATGCTCAGAGTTGGTACACAACAACATATATTCCAGTGACCTGACAGATATTGGCAACATTCCGGGACAGCTTCAGTGCGATTTACTCCCTCCCTCACCCCCAAAACAAGATAGTTATCACTGCTGTATGTAACCTCACTGTCATCTTGGATGTCCATGTGAGTGCCACACTCAGCAAAGACAAGTACACAGCATCCATGGGACCTGCTGGTATCTCCAGTTGCATGCTACGTGAACTCCAGAAGGGGCTGGACCCATATATACAACTGCTATTTAACCTTAGTCTTGCTACAGGATATGTACCTGAACACTGGCATACGGCAACAGTGGTCCCACTCCACAAGGGGGATGCCTCCACAGACCATGGCAACTACCACCACACAGGCTTAACCAGCCTTGTCTGCAAAGATATGGGAGGAGTCGTGGAGCTCTTACACAGACACATTACTGACCTACGGACCCTTGTTCCCACCTAGTTCAGCTTTGTACAGGGCAGATCCTGCCTTTTGCACCTTTGCACCCGAAAAGTACCTACCATGAAGATCAGGGTTCTTCAACACATGTCACATGCTTCCAGAATAGAGGAAGTCCAGCTTTGTTCAGTGTCATACCGCATACTTACAGGTGACCTATGCCTGACATACAAGACCATGTCCAATCAGGATTTGGTGGACATACTCCACTGCAAGCAATCCAAATCCACCAGAGCCATGAGAGCTGAGTATTTGAACCTCAGCACATACATGTATAGGACATGCTGGAGGGACAGAGTCATAACTCAGAGGCATCTCACACTCTAGCAGAGTATCCCAGTTCATGTTTGACAGAGTCCCTCACTGACTCTCTTCAGGAGACATCTGGACAACTGCATATGAGACGGAGGCACAGACTAGACAGAGACACAGTCATGTTATTCAATTACGTAAGGGGGTCATAATGTGTTACTACTAAGTCAGAGGCACAATATTCAGAATATATTCTGTACACTTATTACCACTATAAGGGGTGGCAATAGCCACATCACTATGGGTAGGCTTATACATGCACTAGGGCAGATAGCCTAGTAGTACACTATGACACTATGAAACACCGGTGTATGTGTAGCTATTGTCAATCAAACAGTATGATGTGGCTTGGGGGGCTTGATATCTCCCTGTATTCCAACATTGTTTTGTCTATTCCTTCTAGCATGTCTAGGGATCAGTTGCTAGTGTCCTCTCCTGCTCAGCTGGTGAACCTGGGAATATTGAGGCACTGTTACAGTTGCCTCATGTACACTGACAACCCTCTCCTTCTGCCATAAAACACACATACATGTGAGAGATGCAACTATATAGCCAAAGTGGAGGCTGAGCTCTCTCAACATAGGACTAGCAAGACCAGAGAGAGGTGAAGGTAACCACACACACATCTTTAATCCAGTCTCACATGGCACTGTCACAACTTAAGATCATACACATAGACACACAGAGACACTCTCGGAGGCTCTGATCAGAAGTCTACCAGAATGGCGGTGGCCACCACAGCAGACACTCACACAACTGCCTCCACAGGGCACAGCACATGCAACACATTGACCACAGTGTCGGTGTGCCAAACAGTCACAGCCCTTAAGGCCAAACACAATGCCAGACACACTTGTCATAGGTGACTCCATAGTCAGACACACTGATGTCCCACTCACCAGATCAGGTACAGAGGAGGTCACAGTAAGCTGCCTATCGGGCACTGGAATCCACCACATAATGCAAGCACTCAGGTCACTAAACTGCAAGTACAGGTCTGACCCAGTCATAATCCATGCTGGTGTGAACGACCTGAGATGTACCTCCCTGGACTACATGGAAAGAGACATAGAGGATCCCTCTGATTATGTAGGCCAGGCAGGTATGACCCTGACCTTCGGCAGTATCCTACCTTCACCAAGTATGATGCCACATAAACAGAGACAAGATGATCAGCTGTAGTATTTTGCTTAGACTATGGTGTCATTCTAAGGGGTCCAATGTCTGTCTGCCTGGGATGACATGCTCGCCAGGCCACGGTGATTTGCAAGGCACGGCTTGCACCTGTCACCCCTGGCCTTCCGGATTTCAGATGTTGCTCTTGGCACCCCCATTGTGCCTTTTTATGCAAGATTCAGATTCTACAACTACCACCCTAGAACACAGTAAAGGAAAGACACTAAGGGTAATGCTGCTCAATGCCCAAGGTCTCAACCTCAAGCTGCACACACTCTATGCCCTTCTCAGTATGTAGCACATTGATGTCTGTGCTGTGCCTGAAACCTGGTTCACAGCTTCTGACAGCACCCCGGCACTATCGGGTGTTACCTCATATCATGCATTCCGGCACCAGCATCCCGACAACACCAAGAAGGATGGTGGATGTCCATATTCATCAAGGACACCCTCACCTCATGGTTGGTGGCAACACACGATGCATCGGAGACCATCCAGGTGCCAGTGACCGTAGGCAAGACTGCTCTGCAGTTTGTAGCATGTTACATGCCACCCGCTCAAACTCAGCTACCTCACACAGCTATCCTGCAAACACTGAAGGGGATAAATGTATCTCCAAACACCATCCTACTGGGTGATTCCAACTATCCACATATAGACTGGGATCACTAATCATGCCACAACACTCTAACACAAAGGTTCCAAGAGTTCATACACTGAAATGCCATGGAACAACTGGTCCCAATCCCCTCAAGTGGAGGCAACATACTAGAACACATCATCACGAACATGGGGTCACACTGTTCAACACCAGACATATACCCATCATTGGTGAGATCAGATCATGGACTACTCTCAGTGGGAGTCCACATCCCACCCACACCCCAGATGGGAAATGAAACGGTGAAGACCTTCTCAAATGCCGACTTTACATTTCTGAGGACTGGTGTGGTCTCTTTCAAGGCCCCCAGGCCAGCAGACACCATTACCCAAGCCACTGTATCACTTAGAAATGCCTTCTACCAGCACCTCCAGGACTGCATGGTTCAGGCAATCCCAAATAATAATGACTCTTTGTACCACAGGCAAGCATCCAGTCTGGTGGACCCTATCCATAAACAAGCTGTACAACACAAGGAAGGAGCTACTACAAGATAGAGCGTAATCCGTAGGGGGGAAGACACCCCTGCTCATTGTGAGTAAAACACTGGGTTCCCCATACAATCATCTGAGGCATGTTTTGAGAGTAAACCCACTCAGGACTCCAGGGACAATCATGAGGCCTTTTTACCTATGTTTGAAACCTGGGAGGAAACTCCCAGATATGCTCAGACTTAGTTCAGAATAATGTTGATATCACTGCACCTACAGACATTGGCAACATACTGGCTGACAGGTTCAGTGCAGATTTCTCCCTCCCCCATCTGGGGGTATGTACACCAGAGGATTATAGCCCCCCAAACATCTCCACTGCTGGGGTGGGAACTGCTCAATCCAAGGCAGAAAACACTTTATCCATGGGACCAGATAGTGTCCCCAGTTGTGTGCTCCATGAACTCAATGAGTAATTACACCCGCAGTTAGGGCAGCTGTTTAATCTTAGCCTCACCTCAGGATATGTTCCCAAGGAGTGGCATACAGCAATGGTGGACCCACTTCACAAAGGAGGTGCCTCCACCAACCCCAGAAACTACCATCCCATCAGCTTGACAAGCCTGTTCTGCTAAGCTATGGAGAGGATCATAATGGGAATTCTAAATGAAGACATAGGGGACTTGCAGACATTGGATCCAATCCAGTTTGGCTTTGTCAAGGGCAGATCATGCCTTTTAAACTTGGTTGACTTTTTCAAAACACTCATCCAGGCCATTGACGTGGGCAAGGCAGTCCACACAGCCTACCTTGACCTGGCAAAGGCTTTCGACACAATACCCCACTCAGGTATCATTGAAAACATCACCAGCTTAATTGTGAACCCATACATCACAGCATGGGTTGCAAACTGGCTAAGTGACGGAACACACAGGGTCAAAGTTGCTGGTGCCAGTTCACACTCCAGAGCTGTCACAAGTGGTGTCCCACAGGGCTCAGTCCTGGGCCCACATTTGTTCAGTATCTACTTTTCAGAAGTGCGAGCAAACACAGGGGGATTATGGCTGACAAAGTTTGAAGATGACTGCAAACTGGGAAGCATAGCTGGAAACCCATCTGACACAGACATCCTTCAGAAGGGTCTCATAGACACAGATAACTGGTGCCACGGCCATGGCCTTACATTAAACACTAAACAATGCATAGCCATACCCTTCAGGAAGAACAAGGTTACCACTACTTCCCATCTAGGTGGCAATCCTCTAAGCACAACGTGCGTTATCAGGGACCTGGGCACCCAGGTTGACAGTGACCTTTGCTTGACACTCACATTGCCAGGGTAGTTTGGAAGGCCTTCTACATTGGCCACCTCATCATGCAGTGATTCACATCTAGATCAAGGGAGGTCATCGTTCCCCTGTACTCATCACACCAATGATTGCATACACTGCCCCATTCAGATTGGATGGGCCCACAAATTCCTCGACAGGAGGTGAAAGGGTCTCAAACATATTTCTTATGCTGCCCGACTGAAGGAATTCCAGCTGTATTCAGTCACTTACTGACTGCTCAGAGGTGACCTGTGCCTGACATACAAGGCTATGTCCAACCCAGAATTTATGAACATGCTTCACCTCAAGATCTCTACATCCATCAGAACTACAAGGGCAGGAGACCTAAACCTCAACACAGATATTAATAGGATGTGCTGGAGGGACAGATTCATCACCCAGAGAGTCCATATGCTGTGGGACAACATCCTGGTACATGTGGGGCTGAGCACCTCACTGGCTTTGTTCAAGTGAGATCTTGACCAATGGATGGGAGATTGCAGGTATACCCCAGGGATAACCTCAGTATCACTGCTTGACAGAGGCACAGCAAAATAATGGGCATATTATCCATCAACTTGCAGGGGTGGCAGAAGCCACAAAACTCTGGGCTAGGCTTATTAATGCCCTAGGGCAGATAGCCTAGTATGAACCTATGAACCTATGGACATAGGCCTGGGGCAGTTCCTGCTATTAGGACAGTGGTCTGCAGCAGGCTATATAGTAGTAGTCGGTTTTAGCCATTGGTTTTCTGACCATGGCTATTCCATGTTGCTTCTTGTTGTGGTACAAACATGGGTGTGTGGTTATCCATGCTATTTATTGCTAGACACCCTCATTTTGTATCTTGTTCCATGTTTTGCACATGTACATCACTGTATGACGTGCAGCTGTTTCCACAGGGTCATATGCGTGGATATGGATGTTAGTTGGGGTCCTCAGGTGTGCATATTGTACATGATATTACATTACTTAACACATGGCATTCATGCCTCAGGTGGTGCTGCAGGGCCACCTCTGTCGGATACACATACTATACTCCCTGTACATTTGGAAGCAGGTTGTGTCATGTTAGGCATCCCTGTTACTGTATGAGTGAGTCAGAGCAGGTATCAGTCCCAGTGTTCCTACTGACCAAGCATATGTGCTATGCGTTGCCTCTTTGCCAAGGCCAGGGCATACTGGGCACGCCTCCTTCTGCCTACTGGGACAAGGTCAGGTTGTTCCTCCTCCGAGTCACCCCCTGCCTGTGGTGGCCTTGGCAATGGTGGGAGGATGTTTGGCCCAGCCCTGTGCTGGTCCTGCTGCAGCTGTTTCCGCAGGATCATATTATGTAGCATAGCACATATCATGATCATTTGGGTACATGTAGTTGGTGTGTACTGCAAAGCTCCACCAGATGTGTCCAGACACCGGAACCGTGACTTGAGCAGCCCAAACACACGCTCTATGATATTACGTGTTTGTGCGTGTGCCTCATTATGGCGTTCCTGTTCAGGTGTGTGTGCATTTCTGATGGGTGTCATCAGCCACGGCTCAAGTGCATAACCTGCATCCCCACTAGGTGTCCGTGTGGGAAGTCCCCATTGGCAAATGATTGGTACAGCTGCGCCAGATGCCAGATGTGGGAATCGTGGTAGCTCCCAGGGCAGCCAGCACACACATTCATTATTATGCCCTGGGCATCACACATGACCTGGCAGTTGATGGAGGGTATCCCTTGCGGTTAATGTAGACTCTACCCGCTCACCGGCTGGTGCTTTGATGCGTATGTGCGCAGTCTATTGCACCCAGCACCTCAGGGTATCCCGCTATTTGCTGGAAGAGACGATATTGCTGGCCACAACCTCACGGTCATTAGGGACATATATATGATCACTGACATGTGGTGACATGGCATCCAGGAACTGGTGCAGTACCCTGGAGGCTGATGCCTGTGATATCCCCATCATATCGCCAGTTGGTCTCTGGAAGGTACCTGTTGCTAGTATTCTTAGGCCAACACATACCTTGGTTTCCACTGGGATGGGTTCCCCTCTGTTGGTTCTGTGTGTGAGGTGTGGCCTGCACAGCTCAACAATCTGCTGCAGGAGCTCTCTGTCCACTCTATAGCTCTACTATCTCCAGCTCATGTAACCCATGGTAGGTGACCCTGGGCCTGTATACTCTTCTCCTTCTCCTCACTCTGGGTTGTCTGTCAGCGTCTGCATTGTCACCACCCTCAGCAATTCGCCTATGCCTGATTATAATAGCCATGGCAGCTCCTAGCATTTCTGCTCTGAGTTCAGCTTTTTTTCAGTTTTCAATTCTGATAGCTTAGTTTCTGGCAGTATCTCTTGTGAGAAACAGCCTTCACTGCCCTTTGTTGTGTTTTAAGTGCTGGGCTGGGCTTCTAGTCTGCCTGTGTAATTGCCTGCTTGTAATTATTTCCACCAATTAACTCCAGCAGTATTCCCTGGCAGTTTCCCTGTATTTTGGTTGTTTCCTGTTTCCTCTCTGTTTCCTGAGGGGAAGCAATGTGCACACCAGCTTAAACACGCTCACAGTCACTTAAACGCGCGCACACATCCCTACACCGTGTTACACGCGAGCACACATCCTTACACGGTGTTAG